>NC_080424.1:80076610-80181041 GCF_029873635.1 Malania oleifera
CCTGGTCTCGTGTGTTTTGATATGAGTTTTCATCAGTAAATACGAGTGAGGGGTTATTTTTTTGTTATTAGGATCTATCTTTGTATTCCAAATAAGATAATATAACTCTCAGTCACTTTAATTGTTTCCTAGTGTTAGGATGATATTTACAAAAAATCTCTTTTAGGTAGGGCGAGTTTTCCTCAGTCATTATAACTGCCGTAGCTTATTGTCAACATATTTAGCCTACTTGCCTCCCCGCCCGCTAACACCCCTTTGCAACGGAAGTTGTTGTTAATGAATTTGCAAGATCAATGTTTACTGTCTGTGTGTGCCACTAATTTCATGAATGCTTACTTTTTCACACTGTCATTTGGATTGAATTTTTAAAAAAAGTTTTTCGTGGGAGAAATGGTTCTAACGATAGGCTGGCTATTTTACAATAGTGTTTTAAAATTCCTAACACACCGCACGTCCCTTTCACAATAAATGTGGAAAATAGGCAGACTGTGACACTTGATATCAGAGACATGAGTTAATGACAGCTCCTTGTATTAGAGCCCAAGTCATGACCTTGGTATCAGAGCCCCTGGTTCAGTTGTTTACGAGAACTCATTACCTTCATTGTGGGATTTGGAAATCTTTAAGTAAGTAACCATGGCAGCCCAATAATGCGAGAGGAGCCGCGTGTTGGCAAGCAAAAGTTAAGGCAACCACCAACATTGTGGCCGCAGAGGTGGCCGGCCTAGATGGGAGAACTTGTTGGTGAAGTGATGGGATCACAAAAACCCAAACAGGTTTGATAAGCGACATTTTTATAGGAATTTCGCCATACGTTGAAACTTTGCAGTCGCATATGGCTGATCTGGATGCAAAGTTGAATATGATGTTCTTGGCTATGGGGAACTCCAACACTCCGGTTAGCAAGACCAAGGTAACCAGGAAACCGCAGGACGATAAGGAGTGCTCGAGATGCCAAGGAGTTAGAGACTTCTTGTTTTATGTGGAGCAGTACGTTTGTACTGTGAGGATGGCCCTAGAATAGCCAAGTTTGATATACGATCATGTACTTGGTTGGTGATGCAATTGTGGTGGCGTACCAAGTACAAAGAAATTGAAAATGGAAGTTGTGTAATCGATAGTTGGGCAGACTTGAAGAGAGAGCTCAATGCCCCAATTCTTCCTAAGAATGTTGAGTATAATGTAAGGAGAAAGTTGAAAGATCTTAAGCATACAAGGTCAATTAGGAATATATGAAACAATTTTTTACTTTGATGTTGGATATTGAGGATATGTTAGAGAAGGACAAGTTGTTCTATTTTATTGAGGGGATGAAAACTGTGGGCAAGAACTGAACTTCATAGGCAAAGGGTTCAAGACTTGTCAACTGCACAAGCTGCTGCAGAACGTTTGACTTGACTACGCTGGGTGATGATCCCACTTCATCCAAATGGTTTGGTGAAGTGGGAAACAGTGGAAAGTCTTTCAAGAAAGACAAACCCAAGAGTGGGGGAGTCAACTCTAAATCATCAACCTCAAAGGAAGCTTCGTCGTCTCAAGGGTTCAACACACCTAATGGAAAGGGGAAGAGTAAAATTTCGTGCTACTTGTGTAGAGGACCTCATAGAGTGAGTGAGTTTCAACACAAGGGATTACTCAATGCCTTACAAGCTTCCACTTCTAGAAAAGTGGTGGAAGCGAGAAGGAAGAGGATGATGCCCCGAGGGTAGGTACAGTGCGGCTAGTGAGCGCATTGGAAAAGCAGGAAAAAACACCGAAAGTTACACTAGCAAGAGGGTTAATGTTTGTGGACTTGAGGATCAATGGGAAAAGTACCCACGCTATAGTGGATACGGGGGCAACTCATAATTTTGTTTCACAATTAGAAGCATGGAGACTCAACTTATCCTGAGAGAAAGATATAGGATGCATGAAAGCAGTTAATTTTTGTAGCCCAACCTACGTAGGAGTAGCCAAGCAAGTGACTGTAAATCTTGGACGGTGGAAGGTCATGCGAATTTCACAGCGGTGTCATTGAATGAATTTCTAGTCATTCTAGGAATGGAGTTTCTTAAGGGGGACAAGGGCAGTGCTGATGCCTTTGGATGGTTCCCTGTGCCTGATGGGAGATCACACGTGCAAGGTGCAAGTCGTTGTGATGAAAGGAGGATTGGTAGGAAGTCCCTTTCAGTCATACAACTCAATGGGAGATTGGGTCAGGGTGAGCAAGAGCATGTCTAGCCATAGTGGTGGTAGACAAAGAAGTAGGGCCAAGAGCTGGAGCCTACGACCATCTTAGCGGTGTTGGATAAGTATAAGGAGGTGTTACTGGATAAGCTACCTCACAATTTGCCTTCATGACGGACTGTGGAGCATAAGATCGAGTTGTCGTTATCAAGAGTGAAACACTTGATAAAGGGCCATGTTGGATGGCGCCTATTAAGATAGTAGAGTTAGGGAAATAGCTTGATGAATTGGAAGTGGGATGTGTTCGCCTTTCCAAACACCATTGGAAGCATCGGTGTTGTTTCCGAGGAAATATGAAGAGCATCTGCGGAAGGTGTTCGACAGGCTGACGGGAAATAGTCTATATGTGAAGAAAGGGAAGTTCTCTTTCGCTTAGCGGAGCAACAAATTCCTTGGTCATGTGGTTGAACGAGGTCGTATCCGGAGGAGCATGGAGAAAGTAAGGATTATTCAAGAACAGAAGATCCCCACGATAGTGAAGGAGTTGCATTCCTTTCTTGGCCTTACTAAATACTGTAGGAAGTTCGTTGAGGGGTATTCACGGAGAATGACTCTAATGACAAAACTACTGGGGAGGTATTATTGGCCGCACACGTGGAATGATGTGGTTGATTAATCAAAACTTGTGTCACTTGCCAACGAGACAAGGGGGAGCGAAAGAAGTATGGTACTTTCATCGCCGCACCAAAGTACTGTTCGGTATAGAGATGACACAATTGTTCCTTGTGACTGTTGTAAAACTTGGGTGTTTCCCCAAGTTATTATTCATGACTGAGACTTAATGTTCACCTGACAACTTTTGACAGAATTTTTCAGGATATTCAGGTCACATATTAAATCTCTTTGAGTTATCACCGACAGGACAAACAGATAGATGAAGAGATTCAGAAAGCTACTAGAAGAGTACTTGCGCCATTTTTTCAACAACAACCAGAAGACTGGCATGCAACTACTTGATGTGGCTCCATTATGTGGTAATGCCCAAAGGAGCTCAACAACCCAACCAGACCACTTTTGAGCTGTTATAGGCCAGCTGTGGTGTTACCCTCACACAGTGGGCGAGTCATCAGATGAAAGAATCTTAAGGCGTACATCTTCACCAGAGAATGGAGACAGAATGTAGAGTTTGCTGAGTCTATTTTGGAGAAAGCTTCTAAGAAGATGAAGAAGTGGGCAGATCAGGGGAGAAGAAAGACTGCACACTTCAACCAAATGAAAGTACAATATGCGTTTCATGTCCGCTGCCTTAAGCCGTTCAACAGCCGACACCAACGATTTAAGCAGAAGTCAGTCAAACAGAGGAGAGTTGAAGACAGTGCCATTTGACAGACATGAAGTTAAAAAGATCCGTGCAGCCCAGAAGTTCATATCCTCAAGGAAGAAGTGGCAGAAGTTCCTAGTGAAGTGGAAATTCCTTGATGACAAAGAAATCAACTGGATTTGAATTTATGTAGATTCAATGGTTACTGCTTGCTTGCCACTGCTTTCATGAATGCTTACTGTTTCCATTTCTAGGTGATTTAATGATAATGAAAGTTTCTCGTGGAGGAATGTTGGTAAACGATAGGCGGCTAGTTAAACAAGAGTGCTTTAGCTAGCGCCACACGACCCTTTCACAACGGTGTGAAAATAGTCGGATCCGTGACACTTGGTATCAGAGACAATGTCGTGACATTTGGTATTAGAGCCAAAGTCTGACACCTAGCTTCTTGTATATCCTTTAAGATTTTCATCACCTTTTTCTCACTGAAGAGTGGGTCAACCTCATTAGGGTCGATGACAACCTCCCAATCTTTGCTTTGACTCCATCCCCAACGTCGTTCCCCTTCAAAGATCATCCGCGCTGCTGACTTTTCTAGCTTAATTGATGCCATTTTGATTAAGATATAGGTCCCCCTTTTTAGCGGCTCCTTGACCGCTGGATTCGCCACCAATGGGGATTCTAGCTTGTTGTGCAATGAAATGCAGAATAAAATCATGAAGTGAACCGAGGATCTCGGTTGGAGGACTATGGATACTGGCACACCATGAACACGAACTATCTCTTGAATATATATTTCTGCCAATATGTCCATGGAATAAACCAACTTTAATCAGAATAAAATGAGCGGTCTTTGTCAAACGATCAACAACCACCCAAATTGCATTCAACCCCTGTCGTGCTGGTGGTAATCCTGTAAAGAAATCCATCAAAACGTGATCCCATTTCCACTCGGGAATAAACAATGGATGCAACTGCCCTGCTGGTCTCTAGTGCTCAGCTTTAACCTGCTGGCACGTCAAGCACTACTGTACAAATTTAGTTATCTCTCTCTTCATTCTGCTCCACTAGAAGTACTCTCGCAGATCCCGATATATTTTAGTGCTACCTAGATGTACGGTGTATAGGGATTTGTGAGCCTAATATAGTTTCTCCTGATCTCGGTATCTGCAGGAACACAGAGCATAGTACAGAATCGCAGGGCTCCGTCATCTGATATACTGAATTCCTCACCCAGATCGTCTCGCACCCTAGCAATTACCTCTGCTAACTCTGCATCATCACCCTGAGCTGTTTTAATTCTCTCGTACAACATAGGCTGAACCATTAGGCTGGCAACAAACGCCTGAGGACTATCTTCTACCAATTCTATACTAAGTCTCTCTAAATCCATTAGAATCAAGTGCTGAACTCTCCATGGCTGCTAACAATGGACCCACTGATTTCCTGCTCAGAGCATCAGTTACCACATTCGCTTTCCCTGGGTGGTAACTAATGGTGCAGTCATAATCTTTAATGAGTTCAAGCCACCTTCTTTGTCTCATATTTAGTTCCTTCTGAGTAAAGAAATACTTCAAGCTCTTATGATTTGTAAAAATCTCGCACTTCCCACCATATAAATAATGCCTCCAGATTTTTAAAGCGTAGACTACTGCAGCTAACTCCAAATCATGCAATGGGTAATTCTTCTCATATTCTTTAAGCTGTCTAGATGCATAAGCAATGACTCTGTCGTGCTGCATCAACACGCACCTAAGACCCTTCAAAGAGGCATCACTATGTATTACGAAACCGTCCTCCCCTGGTGGAATAGCTAGAATTGGCGCCGAGACCAACCACTATTTTAATTCTTGAAAACTTTGCTCACATTCGTTGGTCCAATCAAACTTCACATTTTTACTTGTAAGTTGTGTTAATGGACCCAATAGTCTGGAGAAGCCATCTACCAGTCGGTAATAGCCTTCTAATCTCAGAAAACTCCTAACCTCCTGAACGCTGCTTGGCCTTTCCCAATTCACGATAGCCTCTATTTTACTCAGATCAACTAATACACCTGCTTCAGAGATCACATGGCTGAGAAAAGTAACTCGCCTTAGCTAGAACTCACATTTCTTTAATTTTGCAAACAATTTCCTTTCTCTCAATATCTGCAACACCAGCCTCAAATGATGCTCAAACTCCTCAAAACTCCTTGAATAGACCAATATATCATCAATAAATACAGCCACAAACTGGTCCAAATACTGATGGAACACCTGATTCATCAAATCCATAAATACTGCTGGTGCATCAGTCAACCCAAACATCATCCCTAAGAATTCGTAATGCCCATACCTGGTATGAAATGTGGTCTTCGAAATATCCTTTGCTCTAACTTTCACCTGATAGTAACCTGACCGCAGGTCAATTCTAGAGTAAACCTGGGTCCCCTGAGGCTGATCAAGTGAGTCATCAATCCTAGGGAGAGGATATTTATTCTTTACTGTCAGTTTGTTTATCTCCCTATAATCGATGTACAATCTCATGGTTCCATCTTTCTTTTTCACGAATAGAACTGGCGCTCCCCAGGGCGACACACTGGGCTTGATAAAACCCTTGTCCAGTAATTCCTATAACTGATCTTTCAATTCTTTCAACTCGACTGGAGCCATATGATACAATGCTTTAGATACTGGCACAGATCCTGGCAACAGGCCTATAGTGAACTCAATTTCATGATCAGGTGGCAAACCAGGTAATTCTTCTAGAAATGCAACATTGTCTTGCACCCTTCACCTCCCCACGCTTCAAACCGCTCCGGCATGAAACTGTTCGGCTCCTCCCACTGCTCAGGGTCCCTGTGAATGGTCCACAAGTTAACCATTAGCATGGTGCCCTGCGCAACATGGAAGCCCCCCACGGTGCAATCTGTGGATGCTTCGTGTGGTATTAGAAGCGGGACGGGGGGAAACAACCGCAGGGTTTCATTGATTATGTTCTCAAGGTAGTTCAACTTGGGTAGGTCTTGCTCATCTACCAAGCGTTCTAGGCCAACAGTGGCATCCATCTCCAATCTTGCTTTCTCCATGGCATTTGGATGGTTTAATAGTAGAGACATTGCCCATTCCAAGGTGGTTGATGATGTTTCAGTTCCAGCAACCATCATTGTCTGCACACATCTCAGCAAAATTATGTGTTAAGTGTCACATTAAAATTAAATATGATTTTGCGATTAATTCTGAAATTTAACTTGAATTTGTTTTGGCCGAAATTGAATGCTAATTATTTAGTCTTTCGATATTTAATTTCTAAATATGTATTATTTCTTAATTTTTAGCTTTTGGAAACTGATGGGAGTAGCATTGTGCGTTTAGTGAAATTGAGAGCTATATATAAGTTAAAGAAACTGCTAAGTAAAAGCAAATTGAATTAGCAAGCTAGGGAGGGGAAGCTACTAAGCGGCTGGAGGAGCCTCCGTTGAAGGAGCACGATAGGCCACTTCCCGTGCAGTTGCAATTCAACCAGTCTTCAATGAAACAAAAAAGCTTAATTTTTCGAAAAAAAAAATTATAATATGAATTCTAATATTTAGTACTACTTGTTTATTATATTTTAAAAATAAAAAAAAAAAAAAAAACACACGCACACAAACACACACACACACACGCACACGCATACATACACACAAACACACACAAACCCACAATCTTTATATTGGAAAAATCATTCTTTATCTTTTGGGAATATATATATATATATATATATATATATATATATATATATATATATATATTACTTGAATTCGACTCATCTCTTAAGTTGACTCGACTCAGTTCTACTCGAACTTGAGTTCAAACTACTCGAATATTTTAATGAGTCGAGTTTGAACTCAATAATAGTACGCAAGTCAAGTTTTGAGCCTAATAAAACTTTAAAATATAATATTTTTATATTATTTATGTCATATAATGTACAATAACAACAACAAGCCATAATTCCCACTAAGTGGGGTCAGTTACATGAACCCTTTTCCATCAAATCACCCGAGCAAGAGCACTTTCCTCTATTAGATTAAGGGTTGTTAAGTCATTCTTCACTACCTCATTTCAAGCTAGGCATACCCCTACCCCTTTTCATGTTAGAAACAATAACTCACTCCTTCTCACAGCTGTTTTACTAGGCTTGCATTTCAAATGCCTAAACCACTTAAGATGCCCCTCCCTTATCTTGTTTTCAACTCGTGCTATGCCTAATTATTGTGTATATGCTTTTTTCTTACTTTATCTTTTAATATTAAACCATTTATCTATCTCAACATTCCTATCTCAACAACTTTTATTTTTATACATGTTTCTTAGTTATCCAACATTCTGAACAAGCCATCTTATAAAACTTTCTTTTTAATTTTAAGAGTATTCTATGATCACATAACACACATAATTGACTCCTCCCTTTTATCCAACCTGTTTTAATTCTATGTATTGCACATTCTTCAATTTCACTTTCAGTTTGCATAATAGATCCAAAATATCTAAATTTATCAATGCAATTAATTTTCAAGTTTAATCTTCTCTCTATTGCTACTCCTTACCTGACTAAAATTTTATTTCATATATTATGTCATTTTTATACTTATCCTAAACCATTTAAACTCTATTGAGGCTCTCCAAAGTTCTAACTTAGATTTCATTTTGCTCCTACTATCATCAATCAACATGATATCATCTACAAAAAACATACACCAAGGGATCTCATTATGAATAATGATTGGAAAATCTCTAGACCCTTCTCCTAAGGTCCTATTTCTAGTCACTACTCTATCATACATATCCTTAATAACCTTCGTATATCTACTCTAAACTCTCTTCTTTCTAAGACCTGCTGTCACAACGTCCCCGAGAAGGGTCTGGAATGGAGAAGAGTAATAATATTAAAATTCTATGGAGTCACCACAAATAAGTTATTTACCTAGGTATGGTTAGTTCACCTAATTAATTACAACCTTTTGATTGGTCTTCTAGTTTAATATTAGGCCAAAGAACCAATAGTCTCAGTCTGCATTTACTAGAGTTGGGATTGGAAGTTTAGTTATGCGAGGGGAAGGTATCAGCACCCCCTACACACTCATTCTATGAGCAGTACCTAATTAATCATGAATTATCCCAAAATTGAATCTAATGTTCTTTAATTAACTCCTTTAAAATAAACAAATAAATAAGTAAATAAATAAATAAACATTTAAAAATAAAAATAAAAATCATTGTGTGATTTAGGAATGTCTAATAAGATCTCCAAATGAGAGAATCCTTTTAGAAAAATCTCCCTCAGAACTAATATAAGTAAGGTCTTGAATACCTCTTCGCCCTTTGTTAAATCATTGGGACACCCAAAAGCGCACGCGCGCGCGCGCGCACACACACACACACACAACACACAAATCAAGAAAAATCATCAAATTTTAACCTAAAAGAATGTTTAAAAACATTCTAGTTTTTTTTCCAATATTTTGTAGAAATTTTCTAAAACTTTCTAACATTTTTCTAAAATTTTCTCAAATTTTTAAAGACTTTTTCCTCATTTTTTGGTATTTTTATTTTTCCATTTTGTTTTATTTTGATTCAAAATAACTCACATATTTTTTTTCTTGATTTTTTAAAATATAATTTTTTTATTTTTTTCTGATTTTTTATTTTTTATTATTTTTTCAATTTTAAAAAAGTTAAAATCAATTAAAAATTTAAAATAAAATAAATAGAAAAAGCCAATGGATCAGAAAATAGACCGGTTCAGCCGGTCTGAACCGGGCTTAACCCTACTTAGCTTAGTGGGCCATGTGTCCACCCACAGTGGTGACACATGACTCACTTTATTTATTCTATTTTAAAAAAAAAAAAAATACTATAGTAGGGTGACATCAGCATGATATCACCCACCACATGGCAACTCTGTTTTTTTTTTTTTTTCTTGTAGTTGGGTGACGTTAGCATGACATCACCCTGTCACGAGCCGAGCTTGTTCGGGGCATTATGTTTGCTTATGACTGCTTGTCTCCTGCATTTGGGATGGGTTTCCATCATGTAAATAGTAGTGTAAGTTTATTTTCTAGTAGTAGTTTCTCCCTATGCCAAGTCAGGCAGTATAACTTCTCGGTCACTTTAATGTTTCCTAGTGTTAGGGCAAGAATTGCATATAAAGTTCTTTAGGGGAGGATGAGTATTCATCAACTTGTAAAACTCACTAGATATTGTCAACATGTTTAGCATACTTGCGTCCCTCGCTAGACACACAATGTTAGCAGAGGTGTTGTTAATGAATTACGTTGCTTCAATGTTTGTTGCTTGCTTGCCACTACTTTCATAATTGTATACTGCTTCCGTTGATATTTTATTGAATAAAAATGAAAGTGTTTCATGGATGAATTGTGGTAAACAATAAATTGGATAGTTAAACAAGAGGGGTTTATCTAGCGCTACACAGTCCTTTCACAAAAAGGTGTGAAATAGCCAGCTTGTCATACTTGGTATCAGAGCTAGATTAGTTGCTACGTGAATTCAGTTGCCTTCATTGTGGGATTGGGAAAGGTTTGATAAGTGACCATGGCACCAACCAATGCACGATAGCCAATAATGTGGCCACGGAGATAGCCCAACTGAGGGGACTTGTTGATGAAGTGATGGAATCAAAAAAGCATCAAGCAAAGTTTGATAGCTAAAATTTTAGAGGACTTTCACCTTACTAGAAACTTTGCAATCTCGGATAGCTAATCTAGATGTAAAGATAAATCTAATGGTTCTTACTATGGGAAACTCTGATGCTCCAAGGTTTAGCAAGACCAAGGTACTAGAACCCAGGATGTATAAGGGTGCCTGTGATGCCAAGGAGTTGGAGAACTACTTGTTTGACATGGAGCACTACTTTTGCACTATGAGGACTGACTCAGAACAGGTGAAAGTGGATATTGCGACCATGTAATTGGTTGGTAACGCCATTTTGTGGTGGCGTACTAAGCACAATAAAATTGAAAATGGACGTTGTGCTGTGGATTATTGGGCAGACTTGAAGAAAGATCTTAAGGCCCAATTCTTTCCTGAGAATGTTGAGTATAATGTTAGGAAAAAGCTGAGAGACCTCAAGCATACTAGGTCAATCAGGGAATACGTGAAATAATTTTCTGTTTTGATGTTGGATATTAAGGACATATCATAAAAAGACAATCTGCTCTATTTTCTTAAGGAGTTGAAACCGTGGGCAAGAACAGAACTTCATAGGCAAACAGTTCAAGACTTGTCTACCGCACAAGATGCCACAGAGCGCTCGCCGCTTGACTGACTACGCTGGTGATACTACCGCTTCGTCCAAAGAGTTTGGCACAGAGGGAAACAACAGAAAGTTTTTCGAGAAGAGCAAACCCAAAAGTGGGGGAGCTAACTATCAAGAATCAACATCAAAAGAAGCTTTATCATCTCGAGGGTTCAACACATCCAATGGATTGAGCAAAATTTCATGTTACTTGTGTCAAGGTCCTCACAGAGTTTTTGAGTGCCCTCACAAAGCAACACTTAATGTAAGGACCAGACCCGAGAAATGTGAACTAAACAAATAAGAAAAGGGGAAGGAATTTAAAAAGGTGAAAACAACGGGGCTCATCGACGAGACTCTTTCTCTCTTCGACAAAATCTCTTCTGTGGCTCGTTGGCGAGGTTCAAAGGATCGTCGACGAGTGGATACCGAGAGATTTCTTGAATTTCGAAATCTTGGGCTTGTCGACGAGTCTAGTCAGGTCAACTAAATTATAAATATCTATTCATTGCATCATGGTTAAGAAACTCAAAACTCTCTCTCTCTCTCTCTCTCTCTATAGAACTCAAAGTAGACACTCTCTTTCTAGGATCTTGGGCCGTCTATTACCCGAATCAATGATCCAATGTTACTACATGGATCGAGAGAAAAACCTCTACGATTGTAGTGGATCGAATCTTAGTTTTGAGGATTTCTAGGTTTTATCCCGAAATTGAGGTAAGGGTCTAAGTTCATTTTTGGTTCGGTAGATCAGTAGTAAATAGGGTTGTATTGAAGTATTGTTCTTTGGTTTTTAGGTTCTAAGAACTTAGTTCGTTGTTTTGGAGCCGTATAGTTCGTGTTTCAGTGTTCGGGGAAATAGGCAAGAGGATTTATTTACATCAGCTCTTTTAGAAAACTAAACCGCTAGAAAGTTAACTTATGTTTATATGCACGTATTAACTGCTTGTTTGCAAAGTTTCACCAGGTAAAAATGTCGATTTTATGATTTTACAGTTTTGGTGAAACTGAAGGTTTTGGCATATGATCTCCAAACTTTTCAAAACTATTTAATTTGCATTAAACTTACGTAGGAGATGCTTAGACCCCTTTTGTTTTCCGTTTAAATGTTATTTTTCGAGTTATATACTATATAACGGATTTTGACCAAATGAGTGTGGCATATGACATGAAATGAAATATCTAAATCTTTTTAAGTACGTATATGAACTATGGAAACTAAAATTCCATTTTGTTATCTGAAAATGTTGAAAATAGGCGCTGATTATATACCGAGCTTTGTAGGTGAAAAGGGTTAAATCGAGAGTGTGTGTGCCGGTTTATACCACAGTATGAATGAATGAGTTTGTGAAAATACTAGAACTATACAGGTGGTTTATGAATTGGAAACAAGTTAATCTGTCTTATTGTAAACTTTATATATGATATTGGGACCATAGCTTGTTATTATATGTTGGATACGGTGCTACCACACATTTGATTTTCAGTGTGGGTATCGAGATAATCGGTTGGGTAGGTGTTTGCCACTGGTGGATTAATGGACCAGGTGGATTCAGTAGGACTATAGTAACCATAATGACTAACAAGTGCCTGCATAGGGTAGGGCTTGTTCAGGGATTTATGATCACTTAACCCTCGCCAAGGGGTAGTGTTGGCATTTGTTATGAAGTTTCTAAGCTGGATGGTTTTCTAAATATGCATATACATGATTTAAAAACTAAAATGAGCAAAGTCACAGGTTTGAGTACCGGGTGAAGGGATTGTACAATGTATAGGCCTGTACCCTACCCTAACCTTGGGGACTCTCGCTCGTTATGATGCTAAACTATCTATTGCCAAAATTATATCTATATATCTCCTATATTATAGTATTGAGAATATGCTTTATATGTAACTACTTTCAACTGAAATAAACACATGTTGTCACACACTAATGTAATATCTTCCACCTTACTGAGAAGTGTCTCACCCCAACATACAACCTTTGTTTGAGGTCCTGCACGACGTCATTCCTAGTTGCTAGAGGGACATGGAGTGTCATATTGTGTGTAGATTACGTAAGTGGTTTGTATATGTAATAGACTTAGTTCAGAATGTCTTTTTGGTGATTGTAAGGGTTATGTTTTAAGCACGATCATATGTATGTGAGAATACAGTTAGAAGCTATGGTTTGTCTATTAGATTCCATGTAAATGTTCATGTTTTCCACTGTGCACGAGATTTCTGATCAGTATGAAACACCAGTATGTCCCTATTCAGGATGTTTATTAGAGACAGGTGTATTATACAGGTGTAGTAGCACTCTGGGGCCGTATAAAGGGTCGGGGCGTTACACTTAATGCCTTACAGGCTTCCACTGCAGAGCATGTAGTGGAAAGTGATGAGGAAGAGCAGGACACCCTGAGGATGGGTGCAATGCGGCGAATGAATGCATTGGAAAAGCATGCAAAAGCAGTGAAAGTTACACAAGTAAAAGGATTGATGTTTGTGTACTTAAGGATCAATGGGAATAGCACCCACGCTATGGTGGATGTCGGGGCTACTCACAATTTTGTTTCGCAATCAGGAGCATGGAGACTCAACTTATCCTTGGAAAAGGATTCACGATGCATGAACGTGGTAAATTCAATAGCCCAACTAGCCAAGTAAGTGATTGTGAAGCTTGAGCAGTGGTTATGTCATGCGAATTTCACAGCAGTGCCATTGGTTGACTTTCAAGTCATTTTGGGAATGGAATTCCTAAGGGGGACAAAGGTAGTTCTAATGCCATCTGCTGGTTCTCTGTGTCTTATGAGAGATCACTCATGCATGGTGCAAACCGTTACAAGGAAAGGAGATGATGGGATATTCCTTCAGCCATGCAACCCAAGAAGGGGTTGAGAAAGGGTGAGCAGACATATCTAGTCATGATTGTGGTAGATGAAGAAGAAGGTTAAGAGCTCATGCCTACGACCACCCAAGCGGTGTTGGATGAGTGCAAGGAGGTGATGCCGGATTAGCTACATCACAACTTACCTCCACGACGGGGTGTGGAGCCTAAGAGGCCATATCGGATGGCGCCTCCAAAGCTAGTGGAGCTAAGGAAACAACTTGATGAGTTGTTGGAAGCAGGATATGTTTGCCTTTCCAAAGCACCATTTGGAGCACCATTGTTGTTTTAGAAGAAACATGATAGGAGCATGCAGATGTGTGTAGACTACCGCGCGCTCAACAAGGTGAAAGTGCTTAACAAGTATCCTATTCCATTGATTACTAATTTGTTGGATCAGTTGAGTCATGCTAATAACATCACTAAACTTGACTTGAGGTCAAGCTACTATGAGGCAAGGATTGCTAATAGGGGTGAGTCGAAGACTACTTATGTGATGTGGTATGGGGCGAATGATTCCTCTGTGATGCCATTTGGGTTGACGAATGTGCCTGCAACATTCTATACATTGATGAAGCAGGTATTTCATAAGTACCTCAACAAGTTTGTCGTAGTGTACCTGGATGATATTGTTGTCTACAGCTCCACTCTAGAGGAACATGAAGAGCATCTATAAAAGGTATTCAACATGCTAAAGGGGAACAGTTTGTATGTGAAGAAAGAGAAATGTTCTTTCGCTCAGCGGAGCATCAAATTCCTTAGTCATATGATCAAGCAAGTTCATACCCGAATGGATATAGAGAAGTTAAGGGCGATTCAAGAATGGAAGATCCCAATGACAGTGAAGGAGTTGCGTTCCTTTCTTAGCCTTACCAACTATTAAAGGAAGTTCATAAAGGGGTATTCGCAGAGAACGACTCCTATGACAGAACTACTGAAGAAGTGTCTTAGGTGGAACTGGACTGAGAAGTGTCAGGGAGCCTTTGATGACTTCAAGGATGCCATAATGAAAGTTTTGATACTTGCGCTTTTGGATGTCATGAAACCCTTCAAGGTGCAAATAGATGCATTAGACTTCGCCCTTAGAGGAGTCTTGTTACAAGAGGGACATTTTGTTGCATACGAGAGTCATAAGATTTGAAGTAGAGCGTAAGTACACAACTTAAGAGAAAAAGATGCTAGTGGTGATATATTTGTGTCCGCGTACAGAGGCATTACTTACTTGGGTCAAGGTTTGTGGTGAAAATAGATAACTCGGGAGTTAGTCATTTCTTCACACGACCAAAGTTAACACCTAAGCAGAGCCAGATGTAGGAATTCTTGGCAAAAAATTATTTCTCCTTTGAGCACAAGGAGGGGAGTTTCAACCAAGTCGTGGATATACTAAGTAAGAAGGTTGAGCTAGCGACTTTGCAGACAGTAGCACACTTAACTATGAGTACTGTTACCATGATGATGCAGGAGCACATCAAAGAGAATTTAGCCAAATATACAGTTGCGCAAAACCTAATAAAGTCAACCGAAGAGGGGAAAGCACGTCAGTTCTAGATGGAAGAGGGATTGCTAATGACCCATGGTAGCCGACTCTTTGTGCCACGAGCTGGTAATATGATGAAGATACTGTTGAGAAAGTGCCATGATACCGTGTGGGCCGGACATCCAGGATTGCAACACATTTTGGCCTTATTGAAGCAGAGGTATTATTGGCCACACATGCGTGATGATGTTGTTGATTATACCCGAATTTGTCTCACTTGCCAACAAGGAAGGGTGGAGCAGAGGAAGAATGCAGGGCTGCTAGAGCCCTTACTAGTACCATCCAAATCGTGGGAAAGTGTCTCATTGGACTTCATCACCAACCTACCCAGAGTGAGAGATGCAGGGTCTATACTTGTAAATCTGAAGCCAATCTCCAAAAGTACTATCTTGATTTGTGCTCCTCAACCCATTCCAACCTTTCCATTCTGAATTGTAATAAGTTTCTTATTGGGTATTTTGATTAGTGTTCCAATCTCAATATGGATTTTAAGACACGGGATGAAATGTAGGCTAAAAATACGGGTTTTCAGAAGAACAAGGAAAATAAGGCTCAATAACCCTTCCCTAAACTAACATTTATGCCCTAGTGGTGGAAATTTTTTGTCCAAACTTGTTCCGTAAACAAGCTGCCTACGTGCCTTATTAGGACTAGGTCAAAACGTAGTTCAGACCCTTCATCGAGTTTGACGATTTACTTGAGATTTTAGTACATACCAATCTAGTCAGGACTTTCATTTGGATTGTTATATAGGCTCAGAGTACGAGCTAAAGAAAAAAGAGATTTAATAAGGCTCAAAGTCATCAATTTCATTAAGGTAATCATTCGCCAAGGATCACCTATGAAGCATTGCCCCTGATTTTTTATTTTATTTTTTTACTACATATTTTACTTTTCCTTTTGTGAAGTGATTTTTGTCTCCCTTTTTTATTTGGAATTCACTTGGGGCTTATATTAATCTTTTGAAGTTGCCCCAGTGTGGGGTGTGATCCTTTGACGGGTTATTCAAGAAATAGATTTTTCAAGTTCAAAAAGGTTAGAAAGGGATTTTTTTTATTTGATTTTCTTTTGGGTAGCAGAAAGATGACCTTCCATCCTTTTGGTAGTAACCATTACTTCAAATGAATTGTAAAATACTAGAAAATCCAAATCCAAGTTAAATTTTTGGTAAACTAACTTTAAGACAAAGTTGGTTTTTTTATTTTTTATTTTTGGCAACTCAGCTCAAATGGGTTATCAAGTGGTAAATGCATTGTTTGGTTCTTTAGTTTTTTGGGTACACTAGTTGACAATATGGTCACCCATCATTTAATTAGAACAGAATCATTTCATCCATAAAAAACTGACCACCATTTAGAATAGAAAACCAAAAAACCATTTTTCCATTGATCTCATAAGAAAAGGCAAACAATTCATTAGGAAAAATACCTTTTTTTTATAGCATCCAATTTGATAACAACTAACAACAATACCCCTCCTAAGAGTTATAACATACAGTCCTTCAATTTGGAGTCCATTTTCCATAAGGGTCCATATGTGAATCATCAACATCCTTTTCCAAACTAATTCATCTTTTTAAAATTATTGATGACGCATTGCTCCACTTGGCACCAATCAAGTTTTTTTTTTTTTTTTTTTTTGCTCTATTGAATGGATTCTTAAAATTATTGGCTCCAGATCTTCCATATTGGCAAAACCATTTCATACATCCTTGCATGAAACACAAGCAAAACTAGACAAAATTTGGCAAAAAGGTTACCCTGAGATGCGACTAAAATGCATTTTTATTCTATTTAATATTTAAAATAATTTAAACAAAAAGAATTTATCATAAATTCTCCTTTTTAAGAATGAAGGATTTTAGCTAATTCTATCACCACTGGGTACTCAAGCACATGGTCGTCCAAAGTTGACAACTAGAAAATCCTCTAGTCCAGCATGGAAGCCTTTTAAATGAGCATTATTTTCCTTCTGGTATTACCTCCTCCATAAGGATGACCTTGTAGTGCTTGCACCTCTCCATTTTGTTTTTGTCCATTTCTTCCTTCAAGGTTCCCTACCCAATACTTGAATTACTCATCTTTCCCATCTTAAATTTCCCTCCAATTCTTTCTCTAGTGATTACCAAATCTGCAAATTTGTGAGTGCTTCTAATAAGATGGCTAAAATATGGATCCTTGAGAGTGTTGGCAAATAAAGAAATTGCTTCCTTATCCTCAACTGGAGGATAAACTTGTGATGTCATTTCCCTCCATTGATAAGCATATTCTTTAAATGATTCACTTGTCTTCTTCTCCATATTCTACAAGGTCAACATGTCTGGCGCTATCTCAATCATATGCCTATATTGGGTAATGAAAGCATGAGTTAGACCTTTACAGGTGTGAATCTTTGCTAGGTCCAGCTTAATATACTATATTATAGCTGCCCTAATCAAACTATCTTGGAAACAATGGATGAGCAGCTTATCATTACTAGAATGCGCAACCATTTTGTGACAATACATCCTTAAATGAGTTAATAATGGAAATTTGGACCCACTAAACTTCTCAAAATTTGAGACTTTGAACTTTGGGAGTAAAATCAAATTGCACACCGAACACAAAGTAAAAGCATCCATTGAGCGAAAGCTCCCTTCATAGCTCACAAACGTTCTTCCAACACTTTATATTTATGATTCACCTTCGAACTTGGGGTCCACTTTTTAGTAATTTCCCAAGTTATTCCCCCTCCTTTGATATCAAGATTTATGATTTGTGGTTCTTGTGCTTTCCCTCTCGATTGAAATCTTGGGACTATTGCCATTGCGATAAATGGGTGTGAGCTTGGTCCCAAGCCAGTTGACAAATTCACCAGTTCCCAATGGAAATAGAGGATCTTCCTTGGTTGTGGGTTTTGGAGATTGCACAGCGTTCCCCTTGCTCATAGTAATGAGTATCTCCATTAACTTATTCATTTGATCTTTAATCTTCTAAACATCTTAGCGGATTTCTTCATGACATTGCTCAAAAGCTCTCATGTGATTTCCCAAATGCTCTCCCATGATTCTAACCTTCTGTTTATTATTATAAGGATGTAGAGAGATTGCCTTGTTTTGCTCAATGTTGGAACCCCAAATTTTAGTTCTTCCACTCTGACACACTAGTTTTACAGGAAACTAGAACATGAGCAAGGGCCCATTGACAATGATTATGCATGAAATCCATGACTGCAATGCAACCTAAAACAACCACTTTTCCAAAATTCCTAGAAAAACCTCATCACCTAATGAAAACTCCCAAATCAACCGAACCTTTGACATACAATCTTCACATTTTAAGAATTGAGTTGTCTTCCTTAACTTGCAGACATATTTATTTTCCTCTACTGATACCTAAGAGTTGACCTTATCTACTGAGCATTCAATTCAACTCCTAACATATCTCTCCTCAGCTAAAAATTCTTTCACGCAGCCCTATCTTTTCTTGTAACCATATTGTTTCTTTGAACCTCTATTTCTGTTGAAGTAAGACTTGGCAACTAAAAGTCCCCTCTGAAGAGTGAGAACTTCTGAAGGACACAATGGTTAGAGATTTGGGAGGATTAATTCACTTAATGCACCAACTTGACCAAATTGCCCCTCAATCACCTCAATTTCTTCAATTCAACTACTTTTATGATGACTTTGATAGACTATTGAACCTCTATTTCCTCTTCATTGTATTCCGATAGTATGTTGTCCATGGGTGATTTGGGGGTTATCTAAAATTTTGGTTAGGTAGTGTGTACACCTAAAATGGATGCAGAATGCACGAAACAACACAAAGGAACTCAAAACTATGTATAACAAAAGAATGGACTAAGTCATGTGAAGAAGGATGAAGTTCTTATCCCAACCCTAGGTGGATTTATTTCTTATAGGCTTTCACCAAGTATTTATCCTAAGGTAGGAAACTGAAGTTAAATATGTGTGGTTCAAGCTCCATTACCTATCAACAATAGGTTCCCAGCAGGTCCCTTATCCTTACCCAATGGGTTGGATAAGCACAAACTCAGCGGAGTGGTTCACGCACTCCCAAAGACCTTGTCTAATGAGAGCTAACGGTACTACACCTCTATCTATTCCTAAAAGGTAAAGTCAGCGTAGGAGGCTCATGAAATTGTGTGTGCTCACATAAATTTTAAAGTCTATCCCTTTAATCCTCACATATCATCAAACCCTGCACATGCTTATCCATTCACAACATACTTACAAAAATTATAAATACAAGAAAAATATTCACAAATATGCAACAATTATCTAAATAAAATATGTTGAGTAATCAAAAGACCATTAAATTCATATTTGGGATAGCTCATAATTAATCAATGGCTCGACTCTCTAAGTTTCCAGCAGAGTCACCAAGCTGTCACAACGTCCCAAATAAGTGTCTGGAATAGCGAAGAGCAATAATAATGAAATTCAATGGAGTCACCCCTAACATGTTATTTACCTAGGTGTAGTTAGTTCACCTAATTACTACCCGTTGATTGGTCTTCTAGATTAATCTTAGGTCAAAGAACCAATAGTCTCAATTTGCATTTATCAGAGTTGGGATCAAGAGTTCAGTTATGCAAGGAGATTGTACCAGCATCTTCTACACATCCGTTCTATGAACAGTACCTAATTAATAATGAATTATCCCTAAATTGAATCTAATGGTATTCAATTAACTCTTTTAGAATAAACAAATAAACAAATAAATAAGTACAAATTTAAAAAGAAAATGAAAATCACAGTGTAATTTATGAATACCTAATATGACCTCCAAATGAGAGAATCTTATTAAATAAACTCATCTCATAACTAATATAGGTGAGGTCTCAAATATCTTTTTACCCTTTGTTAAATTATTGGGATGCTCACACATAAAAATAAAGTAATATCATCAAATTTTAAGTAAAAACAAATATTTGAAAACATTCCTATATTTTTTTTTTCAAAAAATTTGTAGAAATTTTCTAAAATTCTCTAACATTTTTCTGAATTTTTTGGGATTTTTAAAGACTTTTTCCTCATTTTTTGGTATTTTTAGTTTTCCATTTTTTTAAAAAAATTTGAGCCAAATGACTCAAATATATTTTTCCCTAATTTTTTTTTGAAAAATATTTTTCCTAATTTTTTTTTCCAATTTTTAAAAATTTAAAATCAATTAAAACTTAAAAATATACTAAATAAATAAAACCACTAGTTTAGAAAACAAACTCGTTTGGCTTAATGGGCCACGTATTCACCCACAATGGTGACACATGGCTCGCTTTATTTATTTATTTAAAAAAAAAATCACTGTAATAGGGTGATGTGAGCATGACGTCACCCGCCACATGACAACTCTATTTTCTTTTTACTTTTTCTTTTTTTTGAATTTTCTGTAACTAGGTGACGACAGCATTACAGCACCCTACCATGTGGCAAATTCTGAGCAGCTCTAAAAGTTTGACACTGATTGTTGACGTGGTAGCAATCCGACCATCTAGAGAAAATACAGATCGAACAACCAGGATTGCGCCATGTCGCTATCCAAACGTGCAGGCCAAATTGTGTCACGTGCCACTATACATATGGTGACATGTGTCTCCCTTTTTCCTGTTTCATTTCTCTCTCCTCCTCCTCCTCCTCCTTATCTCTCCTCTTTTTCTTATCTCTTCTTTCCTTACAGGATTTTCTTTCTCTTTTCTTCTTTCTTCTCTTTAGGATTTCTCTTAGACTCCTCGCAGATCCTCTCTTTCTTTCTCTCTTTCTCTGATCTTCTCTCTCATTCTTCTTTCTCTTTCCTTCCCACTGATGGGGATTAACATGCCCTACCTATGTCATTTCCAAATGTTGTGACACGTGGACGGCCCACCGATGTCCACATTTCATTTGCCGATATGCTGACACGTGGACAACCCCTTGATG
The DNA here is from genome assembly GCF_029873635.1 of Malania oleifera. Taxonomy (NCBI): domain Eukaryota; kingdom Viridiplantae; phylum Streptophyta; class Magnoliopsida; order Santalales; family Ximeniaceae; genus Malania; species Malania oleifera. The sequence goes on from NC_080424.1 coordinate 80,097,699, forward strand.
TCCACATTTCCTTTATTGATATGCTAACACATGGACAACCTCATAATGTCCACATTTCCTTTGCCAACATGATGACACATGGACAACCTCCCGATGTCCACATCGGTTTATAATTGCTTGTAGATTTTGAATGGATTATTTGAAGACTTATTTTGAAGACATTTCAGTGTGAGAAAGACCCAAGTAGAGATGCCAAAGTAAGTCCGAGTTCGAGACCCATGTGGGTCTCACACGGTCTTATGGGCCCCACACAACTCCGTTGGGCCCCACAAAGATTGGGCCTTCCTTTGACTTTTGTTTTATATTTAATTTGTAATCTTACAAGACAACTTGCTTGCTTGCATGTACATGTCTTAGTAAGCTGTGTGTGTTAGTAAGTTGTGCTTAGTATTTATCGTGTCTAGAAAGTTGGAGCATTTATTTTGTTAGTAACTTGTAAGAGTAATGTATCTAGTATGTTGGTGTCTTTATTATTTGTGTCTCTTGTGCTTGTGTGGGAATTGTTAGTTGTTTAATGTCTTTGTCCCTCCATGCTAGCTAAGCTTATTAATGCTTTGTCCCCCCATGCTAGCTATATATATCCATTCATTGTAAGAACAAAAGTTAAGTTTGAATATTGGAATATTGAAAGGTTTTTCCTTTGTGAAGCTTGTTAAGCTTTGTCCAATCCTTGTGATTGTGTAGTGAGAGGATACATCATTCTTCCTGGATATTAGGTGATGAGAGACCACTATTATTTCTAGCGACTCCATCCTTATCCCACTTTACGACTTCCCTCCATCACACACACGACCTCCACCAAGTTATATTACACCCAAGGCTAACAATTCACCATTCCATTGCAGCATACATATTACATTTCAAAGTTTGCACAAAGGACTTCTGGAGAGTTCTATCTTGTGTAGAATATCGTCAAGTCAACCATCATTTTGATTGGTAAATTTAGAATTCATTTGGATCATTACATGCTTACAGCAGTTCCACTTCCATAATTACATTTCAAAGCTTGTTACAAGGAATTTTCTAGCATGGTCTAAGACTTGTGTTAAACAACTTCAAGTCATCGATCCAAACAATTCTCTTGGTAATTTTAGTACTTGTGTTTGAATCCTTGCTGTATATATTGTAAACTCTTGCTTATATTGAAGTCTTTGCTTGAAAGCCTGAAATTCCATACTTTGAATAGCACATTTGAATCCATAGATTGAAAAATAAATTGATACTTACTAGTTTAAAATCAATTATGGGAATATTGCTTGCTAACAATAGAACTTAAATTCTTGAAATTTTGAATAACATCTTTACTGCATGTAACTTGATTCCTTTGTGAAAGAATCAATTGGGACTTTATTTCTGGACAACACCATACACCTTTGCAAAATCCTTGAACATGTGAAATATAGCATGATTTATTGTATTTATGTTTGGATAACTGAATTCTTAATTTAAAGTGTTTGAGTGTATATGCTTGCTTGTGAGGGTTGAATCAGTAGGACTAGGTCACCCTCTCCCGTTATACCATCCACTTTCTCTGATCTTCTATCTTATTTCTCTTTGATTTTCTTTCTTATTTCGCTCTGATTTTCTTTCTCATTCTTCTTTTCTGATCTTCTCTCTCGTTTCTCTCTGATTTTCTTTTCTCATTTTCCTTCAGCTCTCACACTCTCTCATTTCTCTTTGTTTCTTTTGCTATCTAACCTTATTTTGTCTCTTCTTTTGTTTCAAATCTAAACCAAAGGGAGATTCAATAACAGACCAAGCTTCTCTAACGATAACTTCCTCCTTCCTTTTTTTTTTTTCCCTTTTTTTTTCATTTCTTGGTTGGTTTAAATTTTCTTAGCAAAATTTTCCTAAATTTTCCTATTAACCAAACAATTAGTAAATTATTATTATTTTTGGGCTTGAATTGATTTTATTTGCTAGGCCGAGTAATAGTCAGTTTGGGCTTTGGGCTTAAGCTAACTAATTGGGCTTTGCTTAAATGAACTAATTGTTTGGGGTTTAAACAAATTATTTGGGTTGGGCCCAATTCAGCTTGGGTCTAGCATTCAGTGGACCCAGGTCCAAGTTAGACCCGGTTTAAGCCTTTCAGATTGAATCCCAGTATTGGGTCATGTTTCATAGGTCAACGATTCGAGTCTTGAGTCATTGGGTCTAATCCAAATAATGGATCGGATCCAGGTCAATGGGTTGAATCAAAATTTTCAATTTAAACAAATTTTTTATTTCAAACCACTAGATTTCAATTTCATAACTTGTGCAATTTAAAAGTAAAAATAAACAGAAAAACAAAATGAAAACCAACCTTAGTCTTAACCCTCCTCCGGTATTCAAATTCAATGTTAGTCCTTCAATCTACTCTAACTATTGTTTTTTTTTTTGCTGGAACCTCTGAATTTCTATTTTCTACAACCTTTGGTTTCTTCAACTCTGCAATTGCCCCTGACCTCTTGAGTTCCTTCAGCAGCTTTTTGAATTCCTCTTTTTCCTTCACGGTATCTCCAATTCTCGAGCTCTATAGCTCACTCTTGATTAGAACTCTCACAATTGCCTATATGACTTTTCGCTATGTTTGTCTCTCGGTGAATGTGTCTTTCTCACTTTCAGAAGCCTCTAGTTATAGGTCTCATGATTCAATCCACTTAATGTTGATTTAATCAATCAACACTTAATTTCATCAATCACCACTAATTATGATTTTTGCACATTTTTCACACATGTTTATTTTATTGATTTTTTTCTTTGCATGTTTTAATTTTGGAGCTTGAAGATGCTAGCCCACCTCTTTTTATTTTCTCATTTTCTGCTTTTTTTTTTTTAATTATTTCAAATGTAAAAATTCATTTCTCTTTATTTGTTTTTCATTTTATGAAATAAAATTTGTTGAATTTTGTTATATAAGCCCCGAACAAATTAGGGTGTCTACACCCACCAAAGAATCTTCCCTAGGTACTTTAACATAAACTTTCCCTAAGTCAATAAAAATCATATGTAATTCCCTCTTCTTTTCCCTATACTTTTTCATTAAATTTCTTAAAAGATAAACAACAGAACTTCTGTTGTTTATCTCTCAGGCATAAAACTAAATTGATTTATTTTAAATCTTCGTTTCTAATATTATCCTATGTTCAATTATACTTTCCCATAATTTCATTGTATGATTCATAATTTTAATTCCACAATAGTTACTAAAGTTTTGCATATCACATTTGGTTTTTGTGCAAAGGTACTAATGTACTTTTCCATAATTCTTCTAGCATTTTCTTGGTTTTTATAATAGTATTAAATAGATTAGTTAACCAAATAATTCATTTATCCCCTAAACATTTTCAAACTTCAATTGGTATTTTATCTGGTCATATAAATTTTCCACATTTTATCTTTTTTAATGTCATCTTAATTTTAAGAATTCTAATTTTACAAATAAATCTCCTATTTTTAATCTTATCCTCATTTGTCACTTCCAAGTTTAAACTTCAATTTTGGTTTTCAATAACCAACTAATCAAAGTATCTCTACCACCTCTACCACCTCTCTTTTATGTCTTCTTCTCTAATTAATACATTATCATTCTCGTCCTTTATACACTTTGCATCACCTAAATCTTTGAATTTTCTTTTTATAACTCTAGGAAGTTTACAAATGTATTTTTCTCCTTATTTTATTTCTAATTTAGTATATAATATATCATGAGCTCTATGTCTAGTTTCACTAATGATCATTTTGAAATTTTTTTCTCGTTTCTTTATATTTTTCAAGGATTTCTATATTTGTACAATTTTGCCATATTTTATATCAATTTCTTTTTATCTTAACGATTTTTTGTACTTCTTGATCCTAACACAAACTTTCTTTACAACTTGAGTATCTTCCTTTGACTCACCTAAAACCTCTTTTGTTATCAAAAAAGTATTTGATTCAACCTTATCCCCTACTATCCAGTCACACTCTTCGTTAATTTTATTTTTGAGTTTTACTATTTTATTTTCCTTCAAGTTTTCACCATCTAATCCTCTTGTATTGATTTATGCTACTTCTTTTCTTCCACTTTTTAATGTGTATATCTAATACTAATACTCTATGTTTTATAGCTAAACTTTCACTTGAAACAACTTTACAATCCTCACAAAATAGATGATATCCTTGCTCTTAGTTGAGAAGAAATTTATTTGGTTTTCATTATACCCACTACTCTTGAAAGTTATTAAGTGTTCTCTTTTTATAAAACAAGTATTCAATATAACCAAATCGTAATACATGACAAAACTTAAGATTATAGCATCGACCTCATCCTTATCTTCATATCCATGATTCCCATGTATCCTCTCATATCCTATACTATTCTTTCCAATGCGACCATTCGAATCAATTTGTATGAATGTCTTTTCAGACATTGGTATCCCTTAAAAAATACTATCCATATCTTTCCAAAATTATCTTCAAAAATTTTTGCTAAGCCTATTTGGAAAGCATACACACTAATGACATTCACTATCGCTAAGCATAAAGCTATCTTGATTTTAATAATCCTATTCCCTATTTTTTTTTAACATCTATTACATTATCTTTTAAGTCTTTATCCACAATAATGCCCACCCTATTTTTATGTTTTTGTTTACGACTGTAACAAAGTTTAAATCCTAAGTTTTCAATTTCTCTAACTTTATTTCCTACCCATTTCGTCTCTTGAAGGGAGATTAAGTTAATTTTCCTTTTAAACATTATTTCCACTATTTCCACACCTTTTCTTGTAAGAGTCTTTATATTCCAAGTTGCTAATATAATCTCAATTTCTTGCGTATTAACTCTCTTCCTCTTATACCGACCTGATCTAATCTCTTTACCTAAGTGAATTTGATAAGAATTCATAATAATAAGATCTGATAAAGTTTTATGCTAGCTGTCAGCTACCTAACATAACTCTGCTCATTTATTCGGGCTTAGAACCGGCTATGTGTACAAAAAATTTGCGTTACACAGGCGAGGTACACATTTGCGTATTTTCTTTTTCAAACTTATTTCACATAGACAATTTTCTAAATCACATCCTACAATTAATAGAAAACACATACACAATACAATGCATTAAAACAAAATTTAAAGCATACAATTTTGGGTGTGAATCCCAGCTAGAGTAACTTTTTGAAATATTTTGTATCTTCCAAAACTTGCAAATGAAAAACAAAAAAACACAAAAAATGAAAAAAAAAATGCATGTATTAAGCCTACAAATTATAAACACAAAATCTCCACTACTAACCAACTATTAAAAAACTTATTAATAATAGTAATAAGAAAACAAATAACAAGAAAGGAGAAGATCTTACTAGTAATAGAGACTAAAATCAATAAATTTAATGTCACTAACGAAAATCAATTGAAGAATATTTAAATAAGGAGAGATTGCAAGAATTTTTCAATCTGAATTCAAGAGTCAAATTCATGAATATTGAAAAAATAAGATTCCTCAAGTTATAAAATCTTTATTATATTTTCATGATTTTTGAGCTGAAAAATAAGAATCTTTGAATTTATTAAAACTCTTTAGGAGGAAAAAAAAAAAAAGGAAAAAAAAAAGAGAAAGTTTAGAGAGGCGATCTGTTTAATTGGTAAGAAAACAAAACAAAACAAATAAAGAAAGAATGAAAGAAAAGAAACATGTTTCAGTCATTATATGCTCTCTTCAAAATCATGCTTGCATGCATGGTGAAATATCATCACATGCTGTCATTGGCATGCATACTAAAATATCAGCCCGCGAAGAAAGCGTAAGATTGCAGTAGAGTTTTTTCCCAATTTATCTTTTTCTCAAAAAAATATATTAAAGAATACATTTCTTAGAAAAATAATTTCTGAAATAACCATAACGTAATCTCGCTACTTGGAATAGTGAGATTTAAACAAATCTCGTTACTTGGACCCAAAAAGAAAGAAAGAAAATAAATTTTTTTTAAAAAAAAGTACTTTAAGTTTCACGGGAGTCGCGACCTCTACACTAAAATTATATCATATAAACTTTTCTTAAAAATGTACTTTAGTGCCCCATGGCATGTAAGTCCTTTTCAACAACCTTCCCCAAACCCTTTCTCAAAAGAACAAAAAAAAAAAAAAAAAAACAATTTTCACTTATGTTTTCTAACAACTCTATATTAAATATTTATAACTTAAAAATATATACAGAGAACTTATAAAAAGAATTTTTATATATCTTTATATGCTTTTAATTTGAACTAAAAAAATTTATTTATCTACTTTTTTAAAATATGAACAAAAATTTTCTAATTAGTTTTAGGTAATGACTTTATGCAATAAAAAATTTATTTAAAAAATGTGTGTATACTATTGAGTCAAAATTTTTTTTTTTAAATAAAATTACACAGGATGTAAAGTTAACTTGAAAGCTTATTTCTTACTTGAATTTTAACACTGCTAATTATAACTTTTATTGTACTAATTTAGTCAATAATAAATTACTCTTTTATGATTTAAAAATTCCTTCAACTGCTATATTATTGGAAAGAAAATTCAAACAGCCCAAAAACTACTTTAGTCGTGGCATTACAACAGAGTCATTAAGGTCAAAAGAAAAAAATAAAAAATTATTAAATAAATTGAGCCAATGACGCCATTGTTTTTAAAAATTTAGTTTGACAAATTAGTTTCAATTCTTGACTTGAAAGGTCAGTGTCTTTCCACAAATATACAGCATAACGAAATTAATAATTCTTTAGGGACGAAGTACTTACCAGGATAACGCCTTTGATGATCCGGGAACTGTACATTTCCGGCTCAGACTCTTGCAGTGACAGCATCTCACCGATCAAAGTCCTCTTTTGCTTTGACTCGCTTCTGCCCCTTGCTTCTCTTTGCTGATCAATTAGGTACTCCAAGAACCCATCCACCTTCTCCATCACCTTCTTCATCCTCTTCGCCACTCCTCCCACAAAACTCACCCGCCGCACCGCTGGGAAGGCGTCCGCCACGTTCGAGCTCCCGTGAAGATCCACATACTCCTTGAAAATTTCCCGGAACTCCCTAGCCTCTTCCAACTCCGTCACATCACTCCCGTAGTAACGCTTTCCGCTGATCATCCCCAGGATGCCATTCAGTGACAGATCCGTAAATGTTGACCTCGCGTCTACCTTCGCCCACTTGTTCCCGCCGTGGCTCATCTCCCACAGCTGCTTCAGCAGCAGATGGACCTCTTTTCGCCGGACGCCGGCGAACATGCCGACTCGACTTGTCGATAAGATCTCGAGAGTGGTGAGACGGCGGAGGCTGCGCCAGTGGTCGCCGTAGGAGGCCAACGACATGGTCGTGTAGTTGTAGTGGAGGTGTTCTCCGACTAGCAGGCGGGGGCGGTTCGCGAAAACAATGTCATTTTTGGAGAAGCACTCATCGGCGGCCGAGAGCGAGGCGACTACGAGGACCGGGCGAGTCCCGAACTGGAGATGAAAAATGGATCCGTATTTCTGAGAGAGAGAGTGGAGCGTGAGGAAAATTGGGTCCTTGAGGAGATGGAGATGGCCGATGATCGGAAACGCAGGGGGGCTTGGCGGTAGATTTTTGGAATTTCCTTGTTTGGGCAGAATAAAGAACTTGAGAAGGAAAACAGAGAAGCAGAGGAAGAGAGCGACACCATACAATTGCATTTCTCCCATTCCTCTGCCGACAATTATCAATTGGTTTTCCGGTTGATTTAATTCGATGCTGCGCGCGGCTCAAGTGATCTTTAATTTCAAGCTGTGTCGAAGAGGAAAATGAGGATTTATTGCTTGTTGCTCGTAGGAAAATGACTTAATTATTGACTAGTGCGGTGCTTGATGGGACGTTGATAGTTTCTTCGATTTTAATACTATTTTAACAAAAATTATTTTAAAATAGTTTCAACTGAACTATTATTTATTTTATTTTATTTTTTCTCAAAATGATGCATGTCAAAGCACCCTTGTCCATCCGGTGTTTATTAAATAAAAATTATTTTAAAATAGTATGACTTCTTGGTCACTTTAATGTTTCCTAGTGTCAGGATGATAATTACATAAAAATCTCTTTAGGAGAAGGTAAGTGTTCATCAGTCATTGGAAAACTCATTAGTTATTATCAATGTGTTTAGCCTACTTGCCTCCCCGGCTAAACACACATTGTCAACGGAGGTAGTGTTAATGAATTGCGTAGATTCAATGTTTACTGCTTATTTGCCTCTACTTTCATGAATGCTTACTATTTTCGCTCCCATTTGATTGAATGTTAATGAAAGTGTTTCGTGGAGAAATGTTCGTAAATGATAGGATGACTAGTTAAACAAGAATGTTTTAGCTAGCACTACACGACCCTTTCACAATAATGTGAAAATAGTCGGATCGTGACACTTGGTATCAGAGACAAAGTCGTGGCACTTGGTATCAGAGCCAAAGCCATGACACTTGGTAGCAGAGCCATGGTTCAATTGTTACAAGAACTCAGTTACCTTCGTTGTGGGATTTGGAAAGCTTTGGTAGGTGACCATGACACCAAATAATGCTGAGAGGATCAACGTGCTGGAAGCACAAGTTAAGGCAACAACCAACACTGTGGCCGCAGAGGTGGCCTAGATAGGAGAACTTGTTGATGAAGTGATGGGATCACAAAAACATCAAACAGGTTTGATAGGTGACATGTTAAAGGAGGACTTTCGCCATACAGTTGAAACTTTGCAGTTGCGGATGGCTGATCTAGATGTAAAGGTGAATATGATGGTTCTTCCTATGGGGAACTCCAACACTCCAGGAGTTAGCAAAACCAAGGTACCAGAACCCAGGACGTATAGGAGTGCTCGAGATGCCAAGGAGTTAGAGAACTTCTTGTTTTATGTGGAGCAGTACTTTTGTACTGTGAGGATGGCCTTTAAACAGGCCAAGGTTGATATTACAACCATGTACTTGGTTGGTGATGCTAAATTGTGGTGGCGTACCAAGTACAAAGAAATTGAAAATGGAAGTTGTGTAATCGATAGTTGGGCAGACTTGAAGAGAGAGCTCAATGCCCAATTCTTTCCTAAGAATGTTGAGTATAATGTAAGGAGAAAGTTAAGAAATCTTAAGCATATAAGGTCAATTAGGGAATATATGAAACAATTTTTTGCTTTGATGTTGGATATTGAGGATATGTTAGAGAAGGACAAGTTGTTTTATTTTATTAAGGGGATGAAACCGTGGGCAAGAACTGAACTTCATAGGCAAAGGGTTCAAGACTTGTCAACTGCACAAGCTGCCGCAGAACGTTTGACTGACTACGCTGGTGATGATACCACTTCGTCCAAATGGTTTGGCGGAGAGGGAAACAGTGGAAAGTCTTTCAAGAAAGACAAACCCAAGAGTGGGGGAGTCAACTCTAAATCATCAACCTCAAAGGAAGCTTCGTCGTCTCAAGGGTTCAACACACCCAATGGAAAGGGGAAGAGTAAAATTTCGTGCTACTTGTGTAGAGGACCTCATAGAGTGAGTAAGTGTCAACACAAGGGATTACTCAATGCCTTACAAGCTTCCACTTCTAGAAAAGTGGTGGAGGAAGAGGATGATATCCCGAGGGTAGGTACAGTGTGGCTAGTGAGCGCATTGGAAAGGCAAGAAAAAACACCGAAAGTTACACTAGCAAGAGGGTTAATGTTTGTGGACTTGAGGATCAATGGGAAGAGTACCCGCGCTATGGTGGATACGAGGGTTACTCATAATTTTATTTCACAATTAGAAGCATGGAGACTCAACTTATCCTTAGAGAAAGATATAGGACGCATGAAAGCAGTTAATTTTGCAGCCCAGCCTACTGTAGGAGTAGCCAAGAAAGTGACTATAAAGCTTGGACGATGGGAAGGTTATGCGAATTTCACAGCGGTGCCATTGAATGAATTTCCAGTTATTCTAGGTATGGAGTTCCTAAGGGGGATGAGGGCAGTGCTGATGCCTTCGGATGGTTCCCTGTGTCTGATGAGAGATCACTCGTGCATGGTGCAAGTCGTTGTGATGAAAGGAGACAATGGGAAGTCCCTTTCAGCCATACAACTCAATGAAAGATTGGGTTAGGGTGAGCAGACACGTCTAGCCACGGTGGTTGTAGATAAAGAAGTAGGCCAAGAGCTGGAGCCTACGACCATCCAAGCGGTGTTGGATAAGTATAAGGAGGTGTTACTGGATAAGCTACCTCACAATTTTACTTCACGATGAATTGTGGAGCATGAGATCGAGTTTTTATTAGGAGTGAAACCACCTGATAAAGGGCCATGTCGGATGGCGCCTCTTAAGATAATAGAGTTAGGGAAACAACTTGATGAATTGGAAGTGGAATGTGTTCGCCTTTCCAAAACACCGTTGGAAGCATCGGTGTTGTTTTTGAGGAAACATGAAGAGCATCTACGGAAGGTGTTCGACAGGCTAAGGGGCAACAGTTTGTATGTGAAGAAAGGGAAGTTCTCTTTCTCTTAGCGGAGCAACAAATTCCTTGGTTTTGTGGTTGAACAAGGTCGTATTTGGAAGGGCATGGGGAAAGTAAGGATGATTCAAGAACAGAAGATCCTTTCGACAGTGAAAGAGTTGCGTTCCTTTCTTGGCCTTACTAGATACTACAGGAAGTTTGTTGAGGGGTATTCAAGAAGAATGACTCTAGTGACAGGACTACTGGGAAGGTATTATTGGCCGCACACGTGGAATGATGTGGTTGATTATACCAAAACTTGTGTCACTTACCAACAAGACAAGGGGGACAGAAGAAGTGTGGTACTTTTATGGCCGCGCCAAAGTACTGTTCGGTAAAGGAGACGACACAATTGTTCCTCGTGATTGTTGTCAAACCTTGGGATGTTCCCCAAGTTATTATTCATGACTAAGACTTAATGTTCATTGGCAACTTCTTGACATAATTTTTAGGATATTCAGGTCACATATTAGTATCTCTTTGAGTTATCATCGACAGGACAAACGGACAGATGAAGAGATTCAGAGAGCTACTAGAATAGTACTTGTGCCATTTTGTCAACGACGACCAGAAGAATGCCAGGCAACTACTTGATGTGGCTTCATTATGTGGCAATGCCCAAAGGAGCTCAACAACCAACCAGAACCCTTTTGAGCTTGTTACAAGCCAGATGCGGCTGTTACCTGATTACGCGCCAAAACTGCGTAATTGGGCATTTTAACCCAGGCTTTACTGCTTATATTTTTAATTAAATGTCCAAATTTATCTAATATTTTAATAAAGTGCCAAAATTATCATTCTCAAGTTTTATTGTGCAATTTATGAATTTTTGGTAATATTTTATCGCAGGAAAATTTTTGAGAATCAAAACTGACACCTGTTTATATTTTGTGCATAACGTTTCCGTTCGAGCTCTGATTAAGGCGATTCAAATTTTTCGAGAAAGAGGAAAAGATTATCTACAACTTTTGTGTTTTCAATTTTGTGAGAAACGGACTCAAGAAGGGTCAAGCTTGGTGATGAACAGAGAACAAGAAAAATGAAAAAAATATATATATAAGGATATGTGATGTTCCGGCTATGAAAGCCGGGTCAGCTCCAATTGGGTCATGTTGATCCATTCGGGTCATGGCTTCATGGATCTTAGGGCAGCAGTCTACCTCTCCTATTTAATCCCTCTTTGCTCTCCCGCACAGGGTGTGCCTCCAGCACCCTTCTCTCTCCCTCAAACTCTCCTTCTTCCCTTCTCTTTCTCCCTTACTTTGTTCTGTTCTCTCTTGCACTCTCCCTCTTTGTTACTTTGTTTTTCTTTCTTATCTCTCTCTTTCCTTTTATCCTCTCAGCTTCCCTGCTCTGTCTCCCTCTTCCCTCTGCAAACTCCCTCCAGCTTAGCCTCTGCAAGTCTCCCCCTAGTCTCAGTTGAACTCCACAGCAGATCTCAGCAATCCCTCCTCTGTTCCAGCCACCTGCTAGAACCCAAGCAGCACCAGCAGCTCCAGTAGATAGCACCTGTGCACAGCAGCCCCATGGAGACCCGAAGCCACCACCATCCAAGCTGTTCCAACTCTGCAGATCAAGCTTACGGCCAGCTGCTCCGGCACTCCCATGGCTGCCTCTCTCTCTCTCTCTCTCTCTCTCTCTCTCTCTCTCTCTCTCTCTCTCTCTCTCTCTCTCTCTCTCTCTCTATTTTATTTTAGTTTATTATTTGTTTTTTTGTTCCTATTTCTTCCATTCTCCTTCAATGTTTAGTTTTTTTTTTATTCCAAGTAAAGTTTGAGTCAAATTGTTATTGTTTAGGGAATTTAAATTCTTTGTTTTATTGAGTATAATGTTTCCATTAAAGTTGTTTTTTTGTTGGTTTTGTTTTTTATGTTTGAGTATGTTAAGTTTGATTTCTTGAGAAAAAGAAAAGAATAAAATAAAAAAATGAAAAAAATTGTCTTTATTTTAGAAAGTAATATAGTTGCCTTTCTTTCGTAAAATTTGATTTTTGATTGAAGTTCGATTTAATTTAGGTTCGGTTTTTATTAGAGTTTATGTTTTTATTTATCGTATTCTGTTATCGGTGAAATCGTTAATAGTTAATTTTAGTTCGAGTTTTTAATTCGTGTTAAAGGTCCGGTTTTTATTGCGCGCGTGAGTGTTTAATTGAGTTTCCATTGCGCATCTTTGATTCCAAGTTCTAGGTTGCCATATTTCATTAACACGTGTTTCAGTGTTTCCATGAGTAGATTAGAGTTTCCATTTTTTCTCTCAATTTCAGTGCATGCTAGGTTTAGAGTTTTAATTCGCGTGTTATTTAATTTGTCAAAAGTAAAATTGAAACAACTTTGAAAATCCCGAATCTGAACTAAGTTTAGTACATTTTTATTTTCGATTAGACAAACGTAAAATTAGAGATTAAAATGCATTTCCAGAAGAGACGATCTAACCCTTGGGTTTAATATTACACGACAGAACTCCTATACTTGGGATAGCTTCCAAGCTGCTCATTTTTCGAGTGAGTCAAGTTTTTGGCGCCGTTGCCGGGGAATGTCGGCCTTAGTCTCAAATTTGCCTTTTTCTCGTCATTTTTGTTAGTTTTATGAAAAAGAAAAAAAAGATAGAAAACAAAAACAGAAAAAATTTTGAGTTTTGAAAAATGGCTGCACCTGCACCGCGCACGATAATGGACTTTTTGCAGCTTGAATATGCCACTGCATCCTCTTCCACTGTTTTGCCTTATAATGTGCTTAATTTCATGATGTAGCGCGGGAGAACGTCATTGCTACCCGAGTTCTACGGGACGGAATCTGAGTGCCCCTATTAGCACCTAGTAGAGTTTGAGTTAACCTGTAACATGTTTTTCTCTCATGCTAGAGCTGACAAATCTACTAGACTGAATTTATTTCTTACTACTTTGCAGGATAGGGCACTGATTTGGTTTCATTCTATGAGACCTCACTCTATCACTAATTGGGTTGATATGGAGCGTGAATTTCTGCATGCATTTTGTCCCTCACAGAAAACTCAATTTTTGCAGGAACAGATCCTTAATTTTGTGCAGCAGGATGACGAGACATTTCGGGCTTGCTGGGAGCGATTCAAGGATCTGCTAAGTACTTGTCCACATCACGGGTTTGACTCATGGAGGTTGGTTGATTGTTTTTATACTACTCTTACCCCTGATTGCAGGAACTTTTTCTAGACCATGTCTACTGAAGAACCTGTCAGCGAGGATCCAGATCAAGTATTATCATTCTTTAATTACTTAGCTAACAATGTCCCACGGTGTAACACATGATACACTCAGGAACCCATGACTGCACACCCTATCGGCACTATTAGTGGTAGAGATGTATACGAGCCACAAAACTTTCAAAACAACCCACTGCTTCAATATCAGCCACAACAGATCCCTCCAAGCTGTACGTCTTCAGATCTTTTCGGGGATAGCATAACACATATGGCGAACATGCTCCAGCAATTCATGCAAACTCAAGTTGATCATAATAATGAATTGTGGGACACCATTAATGCGATAAGCACGCAGTTGGACATCTTAGAAAATGAAGAATTGCCCATGGAACCTCAGCCTAGTCCTCAAGAGTACCAGCCGTCACACCAAAAAATACACAATGTTTCTCTTGAGATAGTAGAGACCACCACCACTTCAAGAAGTGAGAAAGAATTTCCCCAACCTGAGATGCTTATCGTCAGACAACCAGTTGTCCTAGCACTAGAAGTCACGGTTGAACCAGAAGAGGTCAAAGAAAAATCAGAGGAAACGGGGCCAGAAGCGGAGCAGTTAGTTGATGAGGAGACTGATACTCATACGGAGTACCAACCTGTGATACCTTATACTCCGAGCTCAGAAACCATGGAACCGTCACCCCCTCCTGAATCAAATGATAAGGAGCCTAATGTGGAGGCAGACTTTTGCAGTGGTAAGATGATATGTGCACCCGATAAAGAGGATGATCAGTTTGGTGAGAACCTCATTTTCAAGGAACGAGGTAAAACTTTTAATGTTAATGCTTCTGAAGAACTACAGGTAATTGTTCCAATAATTTCCCATCACACGTTAGTTCGTAAAGAAGCAAATTTCTTAGACATGATGTTGAATAAAGACCCTTTCTTGTCAACACACGAAGGTCGACCTGCACACATATTGTTTGGTATTTTAATGTGTATTGATTTATTCGAGGTTGGTTTTCGTGCAGGTATGAAGACTGATCGATTGTGGCGGCTTAAATTTGGAAAACTGCCAATTCAATTTATAGACCTGCGGCCACCAGACGAAAATCCTCCTGAGCCTCCGCCAAACAATTGTGATGTTTTTCTTTGCCTTATTTTCCTTTTATTTTATCTCATTTTATTTTCAGATAGTTTTCAGGTTTATTTTCTCGTAGTTCAGTATTTCTTTTCCATTAACTCATCACTCAGGTACGCTTTACTTTTCCCGTGCACAGTATTTTCTATTTCCCCTATGCTTTCACATTGAGAAAAATGTTCCACTTTAGTTGGGGGGATGAGCATTCGCATGTGACAGTGTGCACGTACACGTACTGGGTTTTAAAAACAAAAAAACAAAAAAATAAAAAAAAAATTCAAAAAGAAAGAGAGAAAGAAAAAGGAGCACTGAGGAATTACATTGCATTATGCCATGCTTAACACTGATTCATACCCTTTTACATACTCATGTATAACTTAAGAATGACACATTTGAGTCAATCATGCATAGTTTCTCTTTATATGATCTTATGACTCCATGAAGAATCGATTGGTAGTACACTCGTGTTAATTTGGCTATATAATTTCTTGTATCTACATGCATCTCACGAGGCTAAATAAATACATTTACGTGATTCATTGCACTTAGGGTTCCTTGTGAGCACTGAGAGAACACTCGTGGTGACTATGACACCTTGTGAGATATCCTTGAGCTATTTATCGTCCTTTTGAGCATTAATATCAAATTAGAGTTCATAGAACTCAATTCTCTTTTTCTGGATGATTCCTTTGTACACTAGTCTTTTTTTTTTATTTGCTAGCCTAGAGGTGACACCTCGTGGGGAGATAGAAACCTAGGTCTTGTATCCTACTCAAAATGTGAAGGCTGAACCACCCCTAAAGATAGACTTAATTCATAGACCACTATTCGAGCTCAATTCCCATTGATTGTTTGAAGATTATAAAAGAAGTGTTATGATTGTCCTAATTAATCAAGAAAAGACAAAGAATAAAGAATGAGCAGAAAAAAGAACAAGAAATACACATGCGCATGAAATGAAATGTTAATGCCGGCCAAATACATACAACAAGGACACACGACACATATTTTCTACGTATGAAGATTCTTCAACCGGTTAATGTCTCAGATGAATTCACGACAAGTTTGTGAATAAGTTGATCTAGGGTGGTCTCGGTTGGATGTGGCGAGTAAGTGAGAAGATGCTAGGGTGAAGGACCCGACACCTCATAGATAGACTAGATCCTTTCCAGACTAGTTTACTCCGTACATTTACCGTTGTTCCTTTCAATATGTGGGATGTTTGATCGCGACACTCCTCCTCACATATGATGAGTGAACCCTTTTTTTTTTAGTGTTCTTGAGGGTATACCAGTTAGGCCGAGTCAAAGCGACCGTTCTGTAGGTGTCCACTGGTATCCTAGGTGTATTGAGTCACACACATCACACATACCCCGAGAGTCTACCTGTTTATACTAGAACTTATATGACTACATTAACTTTGAATGTGCCACTGATTAACTTCATGTGAATATACTACTCTTAAATGACATATAAATGATGAAACTTACATGAGTGACGTGCTTTGGAGTTGTGTGTACTGAATATGAACAAGCCTGTGTGAAATTCAATGGTATTCTCGTATGTAAAACAGTATGTTTGTGTCGCATGTGCATTGATTTCATGATCACTAGAGTTTGTAATCATACGCACTACCCTGAAATTCATTCACGTCATTTGCTAGAGACTAACAAAACGTTAGTTGGGGGGTGTGATTACGTGCCAAAACTACGTAATTGGGCATTTTAACCCAGGCTTTACTACTTATATTTTTAATTAAATGTCCAAATTTATCCAATATTTTAATAAAGTGCCAAAATTATCATTCTCGAGTTTTATTGTGCAATTTATGAATTTTTGGTAATATTTTATCGCAGGAAAATTTTCGAGAATCAAAACTAACACTTGTTCGTATTTTGTGCATAAATTTTCTGTCCGAGCTCTGATTAAGGCGATTCAAATTTTTGACCAAAGAGGAAAAGATTATCTACAACTTTTGTGTTTTAAGTTTTGTGAGAAACGGACTCCATAAGGGTCAAATTTGGTGATGAACAGAGAACAAAAAAAATGAAAAAAATATATATATAAGGATATGTGATGTGACCCGGCTATGCAAGTCGGGTCAGCTCCAATTGGGTCATGTTGAGCCATTCGGGTCATGGCTTCACAGATCCTAGGGCAGCAGTCTACTTCTCCTATTTAATCCCTCTTTACTCTCCCGCACAGGGTGTGCCTCCGGCACCCTTCTCTCTCCCTCAAACTCTCCCTCTTCCCTTCTCTTTCTCCCTTACTTTGTTCTGTTCTCTCTTGCTCTCTCCCTCTCTATTACTTTGTTTTCTTTCTTATCTCTCTCTTTCCTTTTATCCTCTTAGCTTCCCTGCTCTGTCTCCCTTTTCCCTCTGCAAACTCCCTCCAGCTTAGCCTCTGCAAGTCTTCCCCTGGTTCTCAGTTGAACTTCACGACAGATCTCAGCAATCCCTCCTCTGTTCCAGCCACTTGCTGGAACCTGAGCAGCACCAGCAGCTCCAGTAGAGAGCACCTGCGCACAGCATCCCCATGGAAACCCGAAGCCACCACCATGCATGCTGTTCCAACTCTGCAGATCAAGCTTACGACCAGCTGCTCCGGACACTCCAATGGCTGCCTCTCTCTCTCTCTCTCTCTCTCTCTCTATTTTATCTTAGTTTATTATTATTTTTTTTGTTCCTATTTCTTCCATTCTCCTTCAATGTTTAGTTGTTTTTTTTATTCCAAGTAAAGTTTGAGTCAAATTGTTATTGTTTAGGGAATTTAAATTCTTTGTTTTATTGAGTATTATGTTTCCATTAAAGTTGTTTTTTTTGTTGGTTTTGTTTTTTATGTTTGAGTATGTTAAGTTTGATTTCTTGAGAAAAAGAAAAAAATAAAATACAAAAAGGAAAAAAAATTGTCTTTATTTTAGAAAGTAATTTAGTTGCCTTTCTTTCGTAAAATTTGATTTTTGATTGAAGTTCGGTTTAATTTAGGTTCGGTTTTTATTAGAGTTTATGTTTTTATTTATCGTATTTTGTTATCGGTTAAATCGTTAATAGTTAATTTTAGTTCAAGTTTTTAATTCGTGTTAAAGGTCCGGTTTTTATTGCGCACGTGAGTGTTTAATTGAATTTCCATTGCGCATCTTTGATTCCATGTTCTAGGTTGCCATATTTCATTAACACGTGTTTCAGTGTTTCCATAAGTAGATTAGAGTTTCCGTTTTTGCTCTCAATTTCAGTGCATGCTAGGTTTAGAGTTTTAATTCGCGTTTTATTTAATTTTTCAAAAGTAAAATTGAAACAACCTTGAAAATCCCGAATTTGAACTGATTTCAGTACATTTTTATTTTCGATTAGACGAACGTAAATTTTGAGATTAAAACGCATTCCCTAAGGAGATGATCTAACCCTTGGGTTTAATATTACAGGATAGAACTCCTATACTTGGGATAGCTTCCGAGCTGCTCATTTTTCGAGTGAGTCATTACCTCACACAGTGGGTGAGTCGTACAAACTAAAGAGTCTCAGGGCATACATCGTCACTAGAGAATGGAGACAGAATGCAGAGTTTGCCCGAGTCTATCTGGAGAAAGCTTCTAAGCAGATGAAGAAGTGGGTAGATCAGGGGAGAAGAAGACCGCAACACTTCAACCGAATGAAAGTGCATAATGTGTTTCATGTCCGCTGCCTCAAGCCGTTCAATGCCGACACTGACGATTTAAGCAAAAGTCAGTCAAGTAGAGCAGAGTTGAAGACAGTGCCATCTGATAGAAATGAAGTTAAAAAGATCCTTGCAGCCCAGAAGTTCATATCCTCAAGGAAGAAGTGGCAGAAGTTCCTAGTGAAGTGGAAATGCCTTGATGACAAAGAAATCAACTGGATTTGAATCATGTAGATTCAATGTTTACTGCTTGCTTGCCACTGCTTTCATGAATGCTTACTATTTTCGTTTCTAGTGGATTGAATGCTAAAGTGTTTCGTGGAGGAATGTTGGTAAACGATAGGCTGGCCAGTTAAACAAGAGTGCTTTAGCTAGTACCGCACAACCCTTTCACAACGGTGTGAAAATAGTCAGACCGTGACACTTGGTATCAGAGACAATGTCGTGACATTTGTTATCAGAGCCAAAGTCATGACACCTAGCTTCTCGTATATCCCTTAAGATTGTCATCACCTTTTTCCTCACTGAAGAGTGGGTTAACCTTATTAGGGTCGACGACAAACCTCCCAATCTTCGCTTTGACTCCATCCCCAACGTCGTCCCCTTCGAGATCATCCGTGCTGCCGACTTCGCTAGCTTAATTGATTCCATTTTGATGAAGATGCAGGTCCCCTATTTAGCGGTTCCTTGACCGGTTGGATTTTCTGCCAATGGTGATTCTAGCTTGTTGTGCAATGAAATGCAGAATAAAATTGTGAAGTGAACCAAGGATCTCGGTCAGAGACTATGGATACCGGCACACCATGAACGCCAACTATCTCCTGAATATATATTTCTGCCAATTTGTCCATGGAATAACCAACTTTAATCAAAATGAAATGAGTGGTCTTTGTCAAAAGATCAACAACCACCCAAATCGCATTCAACCCCTATCACACTGGTGGTAATCCCATAACGAAATCCATCAAAATGTGATCTCATTTCCACTCGGGAATAAAAAATAGCTGCAACTGCCCTGCTAGTCTCTGGTGCTCAGCTTAAACCTATTGGCACGTCAAGCACTTCTGTACAAATTCAGCTATATCTCTCTTCATTCCACTCCACTAGAAGTACTTCCACAGATCCCAATACATTTCAGTGCTACCTGAATGTATGGTGTATAGGGATCTTTGAACCTAATATAGTTCTCCTAATCTTGGTATCTGCAGGAACACAGAGCCTAGTACGGAATCGTAGGGTTCTATCATTTAATACGTTGAATTCCTCTCCTAGACTGTCTCGCACCCTAGCCACTACCTCTACTAACTTTGCATTATCACCCTGAGCTACTTTAATCCTCTCGTACAGCATAGGCTGAACCACTAGGCTGGCAACAAATTCCTGAGGACTATCTTCTACAAATTTTATACTAAGTCTCTCTAAATTCATTAGAATCGAGTGCTGAATATCCATGGCCGCTAACAATGGACCCACTAATTTCCTGCTCAAAGCATTAGCTACCACATTTGCTTTCCCTGGGTGGTAACTAATGGTGCAGTCGTAATCTTTAATGAGTTCAAGCCACCTTCTTTGTCTCATATTTAGTTCCTTCTGAGTAAAGAAATACTTCAGGCTCTTGTGATCTAAAAAAATCTCGCACTTCCCACCATATAAATAATGTCTCCAGATTTTTAAAGTGTAGACTACTGCAGCTAACTCCAAATCATGCACAGGGTAATTCTTCTCATATTCGTTAAGTTTTCTAGACGCATAAGCAATGAATCTGCCATGCTACATCAACACGCACCCAAGACCCTTCAAAGAGGCATCAATATATATCACGAAACTGTCCTCCCTTGATGGAATAGCCAGAATTGGCGTCGAGACCAGCTGCTATTTTAATTCTTGAAAACTCTGCTCATAGTTGTTCACCTAATCAAACTTCATATTTTTCCTTGTAAGTTGTGTTAATGGACCTGATAGTCTGGAGAAGCCATCTACAAAGCGCCGGTAATAGCCTGCTAATCCTAGAAAACTCCTGACCTCCTAAATGCTGCTTGGCCTTTCCCAATTCACCACAACCTTTATTTTACTTAGTTCAACTGATACACCTGCTTCAAAGATCACATGGCAGAGAAAAGTAAACTGCCTTAGCCAAAAGTCACATTTCTTTAATTTTGCATACAATTTCCTTTCTCTCAATATCTGCAACACCAGCCTCAAATGATGCTCGTGCTCCTCAAAACTC
This sequence comes from Malania oleifera, assembly GCF_029873635.1. Taxonomy (NCBI): domain Eukaryota; kingdom Viridiplantae; phylum Streptophyta; class Magnoliopsida; order Santalales; family Ximeniaceae; genus Malania; species Malania oleifera. The sequence continues at coordinate 80,118,341 of NC_080424.1, forward strand.
CTCGAATAAACTAGTATATCATCAATAAACACAACCACAAACTGGTCCAAATACTTATGGAACATTCGATTCCTCAAATCCATAAATACTGTTGGTGCATTAGTCAACCCAAACGGCATCACTAAGAATTCGTAATGGCCATACCTGGTACAAAATGAGGTCTTTGAAATATCCTCTGCTCTAACTTTCACCTGATGGTAACCTGACCGTAGGTCAATTTTAGAGTAAACCTGGGTCCCCTGATGCTGATCAAATAAATCATCAATCCTAGGGAGAGGATATTTATTCTTGACAGTGAGTTTGTTTATCTCCCTATAATCGATGCACAATCTCATGGTTCCATCTTTCTTTTTCACGAACAAAACTAGCACTCCCCAGGGCGACATACTGGGCCTGATAAAACCCTTGTCTAGCAATTTCTGTAAGTGATCTTTCAATTCTTTCAACTCGACTGGTATAGTGCTTTAGATACTGGCGCAGATCCCCGCAATAGGTTTATAGTGAACTCAATTTCATGATCAGGTGGCAAACCAAGTAATTCTTCTAGAAATGCATTTGGAAACTCTCTCACTACTGGTATGTCAGCTTGTCTCAATTCTTCTTTTGGAAAATCTTTTATATATGCAACAAACCCCTAGAAACCATCCTGTAGCAATCTCCTCACCTGAATGGCTGACACCAACTGTGGTGAGGCACGTAACGTGTGATCCTATGAATCTATACTCTTGCTCGCCAGAGGGTCTGAAAATTACTTCCTTATGATGACAATCAATACAGGCATAATAAGTTGCTAGCCAATCCATGCCTAATATCACATCAAACCCCTGCATATCTAGGACCACGAGATCCGCGGGTAGTACTCTCTCTTGAACACTCACTAAGAAATTTTGAAATACTTTCCTACATCTTATTACAGATCCTATTGGCGTACCCATAGATAATTCTACGTCTAACGGTTGTGTCTCTACTCCCGTCATTTTTACATATGCTGCCTATATAAAAGAGTGAGTGGCACCTATATCAAACAAAACAACAATTTTATATGGTAAAGCAATAATGATACTTGTGACCACGTCTCTAGCCATCTCAGTGTCTCCCGGCATCAATGCATAGATCCTCATCGACGCAGTATTCCTCTGCTAACCTTTGCGGGGTGCCTGATATCCATCTCGAAACAGTCTGGGAGCCGGTGCATAATTCAACGAAGTCTGACATGATCAAGCCATATGGTTGGGCCTCCCTCAACGATAACAGACATTCTCCCCCAGTCAGCACTCACCAGGATGTCTCCATCCGCATCTAAGACAAATGGGAGGAAGTTGTTCACCCTAAAATCCACCATGCTCTACCATCTATCTCTGGCCTCCGCTAGATCTATCTCCTCTCCAAGGGCCTCGACTGGGACCTGCATGAAAAATCGAGGGCGTAGTCCTCTTCCTCTGACTCTGTGTATCGGTCTCCCTAGGTAGACTTTCCTCCACTATAGTGGCCCTATCAACAAACTCTGCAAAATCCTAGATCCTCAATACTGCCACCTACTTGTAAATATCTCACCTCAGGTTCCTCTTGAACATTTTGGCCTTCTTCACTTCATCGGGGACAATATATGGGCAGAAATGTGAGAGCTCGATAAATCTCGCCGCATACTGCTGGACAGTCAATGATCCTTGGGACAAACTCAGAAACTCCTGTACTCGAGCCTTTCTAACTAAGGCAGGGTAATATCTATCGAAGAACACGTCCCTAAATCGAGCCTAGGTCATCGACACTGGTATACCCTCTACTCCTCCAATAATCTGGTGGTTGACCACCATCTCTCAGCCTCCCCTGCCAGCCTATACGTAGCATATAAAACTCTTTGCTCGTTAGTGCAATGAAGTACTGTCAGAATATTCTCTACCTCTTGCACCTAGTTCTCTACAACTGCAGGGTCAGTCGCTCTAGAAAACGCTGGCAGATTCATCTTCATAAATTTCTCCCTGGTACATCCCTAAGTTGAAAATGGACCTCCTTGCTTTCTAGAGCTCCGAGCAATCTCAACCATAACTTTCTGAGCCACACTACGTAGCACAGCATCTGAATCTCCACCTCCTACAACAGAAGAATCCGTTCCATCATCACCACTAGCATGAGCGCTACTGCCTCTTGGGTCCATCCTACAAACATATAAAACACCGTTTTAGAATCTTATTTCCCTACAGACCCAACTTATTCAACTAAAACTCCAAATTCTCTATCAACCATCCCTTCTGATCCTAACCGCAAATCACATCCCATAACCTAAATACATAACTCGTCGATAGTTTACTATGACTTTCCTGAAGTCGCCATCTCCAGAAAAACACAGAAACCACCACAAAAATCTTGTATCCAGATCACAAAATAAAACCTCAAATTCTTTTCCTTTATTCTGGCATTGTTTCCTGCTGCACTCTAAAGTCTACAGAACCTAACAACCTAGGCTCTGATACCAAATTGTAACGACCCCAAAATTTATATCATTTTTTTTCATATTATATATATATATATATATATATATATATTGTTCTAATACCCTCTGCTATGAAACTCGGGCCTTAGCCGGCACTGGGGTAATCCTATATACAATATTCATACCTACGCAGCGGAAACACAAATCATACATCCATGCATACTATACAATACCAGAGTTCAATACATTCAGACCATAGTCATATAAAACAACTCCCTCCAGTATCACCTATCCCAAAAATACAAAACACAGTCACAAACTCACCCTAAAACTAAGGCTATCAAGAATTCACTCTATCTGCGAGCCTGATCTTCACGCCTAGCTGGCTCACCTAAAAAATGGTAAAATAATAGGGTGAGACAACGCTCAGTAAGTGGAAATATGCTATTACTAGTGCGTGACAATCGAGTGGTAAAACTATAATAATAGTATGTAAAATTGCATGATCTAGTAAATCTGTAAAACACATATATCACATGTATAGTAGCTTAAAATATATGTATCATCATAACTTTCTATCATTCATAGTACTAATACCATACTATATACAACAAAGCTGTAAAAATGTATACATATACATAACTGTGTTTTATCCCTAGAACTGTATATGATTTTACCCCTCATGATAGGGTTGTGTGGCCCGTAGGCGGGACTTAATCTCGTTGGCCCTCTAGATAAGTCACTATACTCTACACTATCTCAGCCCGGCCAAACTGCATACTCTCCTAGGCGCAGAACTAGCTGCAACCTCATCAAACTGGCCCCCTCAACCCAGCGAACTGGGGAGCTGCATACTCTTCGAGCACAGTTTGACGATACCCATACACTATCTGAGATATGTGGTTGCACTCTATCTGTATATAGCAATGGTACCATGCTCTGTATTCTTTATCTGTATCTGTCTGTAATCATTCCTCAGGGATTTGATACTATATATATACATATATACTCTTTTATTGTTTTCATCATGTTTCCAAAATTACCATAACGCTATCTTTCTATACTGTAAATTTTGTAATCTCTATATTCTGTATCTGTAGCATCTTGATGCTATCTCTGTATATTTGTCTATAAAATATATGTCTATATACTCTGTCTGTATACTCTGAATATTATGGTAATAGGAAACATGGCATACTGCAAATGCTATATATGCTAATCTGAGTAAAACTGTAATATACTATTCTGGATAAACATCTGTAATATACTGATTTGTATAAAACTATAACATACTGATCGGAGTAAACATCTGTATAAATATATATGTATATATATATCTGTTTTGTGAAACTATTTGAATAAAAGCTGTATATGTACGTATATCTGTCTCTGTAATCTATGTGAATATTTGGCTATATCTGTATGTTCCGTATAACTTCATATACCAGAAAAACCATATAAAGTTCTACATCAAATACTATCTACTCAGGTCACACATACTTTAAGAACACATATTCTGAAAAACTACATAATAACTGGTATACATACATGGTAAAATTTCTATTGACATATTAAAATTTCCTAGCATAACATATTTCTCTTACCTTATCTCAGAAAAGTCCTTACTGTACTCTAACCCTATACCTATAGGGTTCTTCACTGAACACCCTGAAAACGACATCCCTCATAACAAAATATCAGTATTTTCCTACATACAACATTTTCTATAACTACAAGGAAAGTAGATTCTGAATAAAACACCGTACCCTAAAATTTGGGATGAATTTCAAACCAACTTCCCCTACGATCAGCTTCGGCAGACTTGCAAAGAAATTCTCCAGAAGCGTCGTGGTGGCCTCAGATCTTCAATCTAGCGAGAAATGAGGCCAGAATCTAAGAGAGAAGGGTAGGGGTGCATTTTAGAGAGAGAGAGAGAGGGATTTCTGCGCTGATTTTCTGATGAAAATATCTGGGTTTTTCTTTTTATAGCCTTAGATTCATCGACGAGACATGTCATCTCATCGACGAGTCCTTAAGAAATTTCGTCGACAAACTTCCTTCCTCGTCGACGAATTTCAAACTGCCCAAAAACCTCTCTTGGTATTTTCTCGTTGATGAAACCTGACCTCGTCAAAGAGCTCCTTTTATATCCTCGTCGACAAATATCCTGTGTTCATCGACGAGGACCCTTCTAATTTTTCAGAGTTATTACATCTAAAGTGCAATGTCATTATATTTCCTTCTATTTCTATTTCCAATTCCCTCCCTTTTTATTATTTAAATACCACTATTCTTTGGGTCGTTACATTACCGGTGTAGGCTTGAAGAAGGAGACTAGTCCTGTTGAATAGTCCCGGATTGGCTTAGACCCGGTTAGGAAAGTTAGGTGCACCATCCTCGTAAGGTGCGATTATAGGTTGAGGTCAGCCTCGTTAATTGACCTGGTTGTAAACGGTGCCGCTCCACCCGTTAAGTGAGCCATAGTGGAAACCCTCTTGCTCGTGAGCTTGAGGCAGGGACGTAGGTAGTTTTGGCTGAACCCCGATAACATATCGTGTGTGCACTTTATTTTTTTCATAATTTATTTATTGCATGTGTCCGCATATTATATTTATCTGCGCATTTGAGATTACATAGACAGACCCTAGGTTGTGTAATACTGCTATTGAATTAGTTGAATCTAGGAAGTAATTTTTAAATTACCAATTCACACCCCTCTGGGTAATACACCAATTCCAATAATTGGTATCAGAGCCTCATTGCACTTGACTCAAACGTTTTTGCAAAAGATCTCAATGGCTGTCATTGGTGTATCCCCATTTGGCGTGGGATGATCACCTTCCAGTCTTACATTGTTTTGTGGTGTAAATTAAACCCACTGGAAAATTAGAATGAGAATATTTATAAAATCAATGGACCTTGGGGCTTGGCAGGTGATTGTTAGAGAAACTTGTATGCAAACGAATGAAAATGATACTACTTTTGTGCATGCAAATTCAATTGCCATAGACATGCTATATTGTGCTTTAGATTCTAACATCTTTATTGAGATTATGGCATGTAAGGGTGTGAAAGAAATTTGGGATGAGCTGGAAAGGAAATATGGAGAGTCCTAGGAAAAGGAGACCACCACTTCGGAAGTGTCAAGTTCAAATGATCTGGAAGTCGTAAATCACAGGGCTAATGCATCAACAAAACAGGACCTATGTGACTCTCACTCAAGCTTGATTAATGATTCGTTTGTTGAATGTTGTGTTGTTTCATGTGTTGAATCATCCATTGAATGTGATGATAAGTTTTTTATTGATGCACTTGATGATTCTCAAGTAAAATACCGAAATATATTATGCGATGAATCACCTATTAAATTTTATGATAATCCTTCTAATGACATAAGCAATGATTCACGTAATGATTGTGTTAAATTTTCTAATGAATCATATGTTGAATTATATGATGAAAGCATGCTCTTTAACGAAAGACTAGAAAAGCTTTATTTAAAATGCAGAAGCATTTAGGTAGGATACCTAAACATAAAATCTTCCTGAGAAATGAAAATAAAAAGGTGGCAAAACACTTAGAAGAATTAAAAGTATATCATGCCACTCTAGAGAGGGAAAAAGTTGAAAGATTTTTGAAAATCATTTTCTTAAAAAGGAAAATTGAAGATTACTCTAAAATGGTTTTCAAATTCACAAGTGAGGAAGATAACCAGAATAAACCCCTAGAAATAAAAAAGGAAAATCATTTCAAAAGTGGTTCAAAATTTATACGTAAAACCCATAGTCATTATCTGCCTCATCTTGTATAAACATAATAAATAAGCATAATCTTTTGCGTATACACAAAATTTGCTTATTCTGTGAAATGTTATGGCATATTCAATTTACTTGTCCATTTAGAAGTGCCAGAGGCTTAGATAAAGAGATGGTGTGGGTAGTTATGAAAGCAAACCTTGTAGGACCAAAAGTGAAATGGATCTAAATTAAAATTACATAAATATTTTTAATCTTCCATTAGTTCCTAAGTTTAGGGAGTAGTGATGACTGTAGGCTTGGGAAGTGGTTGGTGCTTAAAATGAAAATCTTAGTATATGCATTCACTATACACTATATTGAATACTAAGAATCTTAAATGATTAAGCCAATATGAGTATTCAAGTAATATATCCAACCTGAACTTAATACGTATATATATCATAGTGTCTAGATAAAATGTGAAAATTGGCTAAAGCATGATCTAGAAAATCCACTTCCAATTGGACAAGGCATCATTGCTAGGTATATATTTATTTATGCTTAATCCATACTTGAATTAAAAATAAAAAATAAAAAATAAAGTTAAGCTTACTTTTGTCCATTACATAGAATCGAGCTTTAGGGAATTCGTCTTACCATATATCATTTTACCCTAAGCTCCTTAATCAAAATTGAGTCATCACTCTGGCCTAAAGCACTAATGATAATAAATGCCTATTCCACTAAGTGCTTATTAAAAGAAATCCATCAGAATCAAGTTAGGGGGTATCCACTAAGGGAATCAGGTTTCTCATCTAGTTAAATCTAAATATTTCCCTTGTGCTTAAATTGTAACAAATCCCTAATCATGGTTTATCTCCTCCATAGGAAATCCTTACCAAACCACGATCATATTCGGTAAGGTCCCTTCTACAAATATCCTTGCTCCAAATCATTATCATATCTGAAGGATACATTCCAATCACCAAAGAGCATCAGGTACTAGTTATTGACATCCTCCATAAATGCTCTTTGCCAAAATAGTTAGGACATATTTGCTAGCACAAAAACATTCTAAATGATGTTTTGTTTCTTCATGAATGCTTTTCTAAACTTAAAGGAAATTTAATGTTTAAAAGTATTCATTCAAATTGCCTTCACTTGCTCTCAAACTTTATATAAAATCATTTAGAGTTTCATCATAATGAATTAAGTTAAATGGATAATATGATTGGTATAGGTTTCAACATATATGGAATGATTGAGAAACCTATGCACAAATTCTAAAAATAAAAAGTCATTTGAACTTGGGTCTCTCATGCATTGTAAATCATAAGAAAAGGGGCAGACATAGGCTTATTACCTCAATGAATATTAATTGTGACTTTTTGGTCCGATAAGCCTAAAGCATTCATGCCAAGTCTAAATCCATTAAAAATCTTAATAATCTTGGCTAAAGAAGGTAGATAGTTAAGAAAAGACATAAACTGAATAAGTGCATAACTTAGGGGGAGCATTACTCTTTCATGACTATATAAATTAAATGCTTTCATTATCTTATAACATCTATGCCCATATACCTTTATGAATTACAACATTGTACTGAACTCATAACTACCCTCTGCTCTTTACTATGCATATTTTTTGTTGGATAGTTTATATTTCATAGATTATTGATTACTACTAGATTGCATGCTTGTGTTGAAAGCCTATTGTATGGCGGATGCAGTTGATGTGTATTGCATGTTGGTAGTGGTTATAGGTTCTTGCATGCTTAAACTGAATTATATATTGCTTGCTTGAATCTATTAGGTACAGGTTTTATGGGAAAACATCCAATTTACAAATGACATGCTGCCGAAATTTTGGTAGATTTTTCCCAAATAAAACCATGTACAAAGATGATTATGATAAAATGAAAATTAAAATATTTTTGAAATGATGAGTGAAAACTAATTGAATATTAACTTTCATCATTACATAATCATCAGGTATTTAGAGGAGCTAAGCTCCATCCCTAGAAAAGGAGCATAAAGAACTCATATACATCATTCTTTGATTTTTGAATATTGAGGCTCTTCTAAGAACCCTGAGCATCATATCCAGCTCTTAAAGCCATATATTTAGATATGGATTGTCCTTGGTTGTGAACACAAAATCATGTCTTAATATATCTTTTTTGATGCAGGTGTAATCCATAGGGAGAGCTATACTAGTCGCATAAAAGAGTAAATTAATCTTTACCAGAATATTTAAAAATTTTAAATTGAAGGCTTATATTGATTGGCATGTTAAATGAATTTAATCTTTGGCTAGTATAAGTAGTTCACTGTTTCTAAGCTAGAATTCAAATCGATATGGGGAGCATCCAAAAATTAAAATGTCTATCATATTATGCTCTCTAAAACTTTTTAGCTTAGATCTATTTTGAATTCACGGTGATATGTGCTTAAATGAAATGATCTTTACGAAAATTTTAAGTTGATATATATTGCTTTGCCACATGTTGTTTGTGTTTGTCATGTGATCCTTGCTTTAAATTGTCTGACATCCTTAGGATCATTATTGTTGTGTTTTTTTAGTTATATTCTAAGTATGTGCTTAATTAACAAACCAGAATAATGTTGCTTGCTTGCATGATCTTGTAAATTTTTTTTTTTGGCAAGCAACCCCCAATACTTTTTGCAAACATCATAAGGGGGATATATAGTTGTATATATATAAACACACACACATATATTTATTTACATGTAATTTTTGCAAGAAATTATTTCAAATCAAAATCTCTTTATCTCTTGCCTTATTATTATTATTATTATTATTATTATTATTATTATTATTATTATTATATACATACATGTTTGGTCGGTATCTTCACATGAAAATGCATGTGAACTAGTTAGTCTGTGTTTGTGCTTAAACCAACTATTTGCTATCATATGTCGTGTGCTTTAAACTCAAATCTTTCATGGGTCATATGATATGTTTCAATTGCAATAGTTTGTGTATATTTATGGTCTAACCTTATTTTCATGTGATATAAATTTTTAAATGACCAGTTATACTGTTTGTGTGCTCAATTGCTATTGTTTTAAAAAATAGTTATATTTTTTACATGCCCAAAACTCTTTTAAATAGGGGATGTTCACTTAAGCTAATTTTTTAAAATGCTCAAATTATTTTACTTAGCTTAACCCTTTTTGCTGATGCCAAAAGGGGGAGAAATACACTTGCAAAAATTGGTATGCATATTTTTAGGGGGAGCTTTGTTTGCTTTATTTGGCTTTACCCATTTTTGCATTTGTATTTGTCATTATCAAAAAGTGGGAGATTGTTGACTTTTTGAGTCATATCTCGTTTTTTATAATGACAAATACAAGGTACCATTTTTGCATTTATATTTGTTATCATCAAAAAGGGAGAGATTGTTGACTTTTTGAGTCCTATCTCATTTTTTATAATGACAAATACAAGGTATTTAATATTTGTTGAACTTGTGTGCAGGATCAAATTAGTGAAATCATATGGCGGCACATTTTGACCTGAAGCAAACGAAGACCCAAAGTGTTTTATTCCTTTGTAGTTTTTAATTCGAGTATGTAATATCATTTAAATTCCAACGGTTTGTAATAATTGGTGCATATCATGTATGTAGGATCTATAAGCTCAAGATTATAGATGAACCTTTGGGATTCGGTCGACCGACGCTGGATTTTTTTTATCGGCTCTCAAAGGCCCTAGACTAACCATAGGACCCACAATATTGCATGAAAAAGTCCCCCATAATCTTAGAATTGATTATCATATGAATAGGGACACTTCATAAGAAGAATAGGACCAAAAGCTAAATGTTGGCATGTTCGGTCCACCAAACTCCAATGCACAGAGTTCTTCGGTCGATCGAACCTTCCCAAAGTCAAATAGCTGACCACTTGGTCGACCATCCTAAAATGTATACCAACCCCATGGTCAACCGAATAGACACGTGGGAAGCCCCAATGCCCTGGTCGATTGAACCTCCAAGTTCAAAAGGACTTGGTCAGCCGAAGTGTATGAAGTTCGGTCAACCGAACTTAGTCCGGTAGATCGAACCTTGGGAGTTCTAAAATCGCATCAAGTCTAGTTGACCAAACCTACAGTTAAAAAATGCCTCGGTCCACTGAACTTGGCAATTCGGTTGATCGAACCTTAAGTATGGTCGATCGACCTTCTGGGGTTGTCCAATTCTTACCAAGGTTAAACTGGGTTATTTTTAATTAAACTCAATTAATCTTTTTTCAAAATACCCAGCGTGTCCCCAACAACTATAATTTTTCCCGTCTTTTTATATTGCTAGCCAAGCTGGGCTTTTCAATATTATTTTGGTGATAACAAAATGAAGGATATTTTAACATGTGTTATTGAGTGGTTCTATTTCAGGTCCAAGTAAAAGGACACTCACGGTTAATCGTGGAAGTAAGCTGGAGATCAATGTCAATTAAGTGAAAGATTCTCAGTATATTAAAGCAATGAATGACAAATGAAGAGTTTAAAGGCCAAGAAGAACCTGAAGTAAAAGGTGAACCTTAAGAGGCTCCAAGATGTAGTGATTAAGAAGATCATACTTAGAAGGATATTTATAAATACTTCAAGTCATTACTATTTATATATGTGAAGCTCCTAAAGATACAAAGACTTAGAGACCAACACTTGAAAAACTCTTGAAAATGTTTTTGAAAAGTTATAATTAAGTTTTTCAAGTAAACTAGATTTTAAAGATAGAAAATATTTGAAAAGAGAGGACAGCCCAGCCGACTAACTCGTTAAACTAAAAGTACCCAGCCGACTGACTGTTGACCCTATGGGTCATACCTTGTTTTGATTATGACAAATACTCAGGTATTTAATGACTATCAAGTTGATGTGCAGGTACTAAGATCATTAAGATCAAGATGGGCACAAAGCAAGTAAAGCCTGAAGACGAATTTATATTCAGTATTGTAATATATTCCATTTTTGAAAATTGGTCTGTAATAGTAATTAGGGCTCTGGTTTGCAATAAGTTTACACACATCACATGCATGATAATACGTAAGCTCAAACCAATCATAATTAAAAAAATGACCTTAGGGTTTTCCCTTTGGTCGACCGGAGATTGACCGATATTAGACTTTTTCAGAGTATTCAAAATTGGACCCCAAGTGACCTTAGGACACTCACCTTTACACTTGCATGTATTAGGCACTTGAATAGGGTTTGTATGTTTCGAAATGGGACCGAAATACACACTTAGTGCACTTTCGGTCGACCGGCCAAGGCAGTTCATTTTGCCTTGGTCGACCGAAACAGGTCTGGGTCAACAGTTGACCAAGGCCTTGATCGATTGAACCTGTGTAGTTCAAAACCCCCCGATCGACCGAAACCCTCTCTAGTCAACAAATTGACCACCTGATCGAACGAGCAAAAATTGTACTCCAACAACTTGGTTGACCAAGGGTTCTTGGGAAAAATCCCAACGGTCTGGTCGACCGAGCCAGCCAGTTCAAAATGGCCCGGTTAACTGAACCTCGGAGAAATGGGAAATCGCCCGCTTACGATCGACCAAGCCTTCAGTTCAAAATCCTCCTAGTTGACCTAACCACATGAGATCTGGTCGACTGAAACCTTTCTAGTCGACCGGACCTCTCGGGTTGCCTTGATTTTTATTGCAATTAAACATTTTTTAAACAGGGTTAAAATATTTTAAATGTCATTAAACTTTCCTAATAATGCCCAATAGGTCCCTAATGGTCATATTTCTTCCCATGTCTATATATATGAGATCATTTGTGCAAATTAGAGAGGGATTAGCCACTTTGATTAGGAGAAATTCTCTCAAATTTCTAAATCCTATAATACTCATATCCAAGCCCCAACCACTCATACTTACCTTCTCTTATTGCTCAAACTCTCTGTAAGTTGATTGAGTGCTTGATTAGAAAGGTTTGCTCTCCCATTCTGATTAGATTGATTTGATTTTTACAAGAGCTAAATCTAAGTGTTCTTAGGGGACTTTGTTAATAAGTCTCTCCTAAGAAGGCTTATATAAAACTTCTGAGTATTGCATATTCATTGCAATATCTTGAGAAGTTTGTATTTGTTTTTGGATTGCAAAAACTTCTCAAACATTTTCAAATATCTATTATGCCTTCATCTTGAAGAGATATTTGTTTATGAGATAAAAATCTTTATTGCAATATTCATTGACTTACATATTATTTGCTGATACAAAGATTAAATATATTTTGCAAACCAAACATATATATTATTTGATATTTACATGCTTGAGACATCCTGCTGATTGAAATATTTGAGATTTGATATCTTTGTGTGAACTTATTGGGTGAATATCTTGAGATACAAAGATTGTCTATTGACACTCTTACGTATGCATTACACTGATAGAAAATATATTTGAGAGTTGAAATATTGAACCACACTGAGCTTACATATTAAATTATATTATGGTATATGTAATTACACGTATTTGGGTACATATCTGCTTTACCCGAAAGCACAATCACTGTACCAATTAATTGTAATATACATCTGTTGTATTTCTAGGCACAGCCCTGAAGAGGGAGACTAGCCCTAGAATAGTCTCGGATTGGCTTAGACTTGGTTAAGAAAGCTAGATGCGCCATCCTGTTAAGGCGTGTAGGTTGAGGTCAGCCTCGCTAATTGACCTGGTTAAGATTGAGGTCAACCCTGTGCTTATTGACCTGATTGTAATCGGTGTCGCTCCACCCTTAAGTGAGCTATTAGTGGAATCCTCGGACTTATGAGCTAGAGGCGGGGACGTAGGCATAGTTGGCCGAACCCCGATAACATATTGTGTGTTTGTGTATGTTGTCTCACTTTATATTTATCGCATGTGTATGTTATTATGTGAATGATGCGCTCGATTCAAATTTTTGCATATTATATTCATCAACGTATTTGGAACTGGATAGAAAGACCCTAGGTTGTTATACTCAGCTGACATCTAGTTCAACCTAGGAGAAAAGTTTAAAATTCCAATTCACCTCCCCTCTTGGGAATACACGAATTCTAACAATTGGTATCAGAGCCTCGTTGCACTAGACTTAAACGTTTTTACAAAAAGATCGCAATGGCTCAAATTGGTGTATCCCCATTCCGAGAGGGACAATCACCTACTAGTCCTCCATTATTTTGTGGTGTCAATTACACCACATGGAAAATTAGAATGGGCGTTTTTATAAAATCAATGAATTGGAGGGCCTGGCAGGTAATTGTAAATGGAATTTGTATGCCTATAAAAAATTATATTAATTCGATGCATGCAAATTCACATGCCATGGATATGCTATATTGTGCTTTAGATACTGATATTCTTCATGAGTTTATGGCATGTTGTAGTGCACAAGAGATGTGGGTTGAGCTTGAAAAGAAATACGGAGAGACCTAGAAAAAGGAAACCATCACTCCAGAGATGTCATGTTCAGATGTTCAGCGAGTTGTAAGTGATAGGGATAGTGCATCAATAGAATATGAGGTATATGATTCTCACTCTAGCTCATTTGAGGATTCATGTGTTGAATGCAATGTCGCTACATGTGCTGAATCATCTGTTAAATACCATGATAATTCTATTGATGATGCGTGTGATGATTCTTATGCTGAATGTTGTGTTGTGTCTTATGCTGAATCATCTGTTCATAATATTGTTAATGATGTATATGATGATTCCTATGAAAAGCATTGCAGCATATCGTATGATGAATCATCTGAGAATATTTGTGATTGCCCTGTTGAACATGCATGCAATGATTCATATGAAAACTATTGTGTTAATTCTTATGATGAATCATGTGCAAAATTGAATAATAAAAGCATGCTGTCATTTGAAAAACTAGAAAAGACTTCATTGAAAATGAATAAATTTCTAGTTAAGATATTTAAGCAGAAATCATTTTTTGAAAATTGAGAGTAAGGGGATAGCTATACAGTTAAAAGAATTAAAAGATTATCATGCTATCCTTGAGAAGAGAAAGATTAAGAAGATATTGAAAATTATCTGCTTGGAAAAGGAAATAGATGATTATTCTATTGTTGCACCCAAAGTAGAATATAAAAAAAATAATTATAATGAACCCTTAAGAGCCAAAAGAAATAAATTTTTCAAAAAGGGTTCATATCATAAGTCCCACAGTCATACATCGTCAAATAAGAATAAAACAAGTAAGCATAATCTGTCACATGCATATAAATTTCGCTTATCTTGTAAAATGAAAAGGCGTATCCGACTTAGAAATGCTAGAAGTATGGACAAAGAAATGATGTGGGTTATTATGAAAGTAAACCTCATAGCTCTTAAGGAAAATTGGATTTAACTTAATATTACTTAATTATTTAATGTTTCCTTAGTTCCTAGGCTTAGGTTTAGGAGGTTGTGATGACTGTACGTACTCACCTATCTTGTTATACTAAGAATCTTTATCCACTTCCATATGGACATGGCATGTATGCCTGGTATTTAATTCAAAATGCTTAACCCATGCTAACATGAAAATCACAAGTTTAAGCAGCCTTTGTCCATTGTACAGAATTGAGCTTTAGGGACCTTGTCTTGCGTTATATCTTTTAACCCTAATCTCATTAGTGAAGACCTGGTCATCACTCTAGGTAAAAGCAATGATAATAAATTCCATATCTATCTTGTGCTAATAAATAAGACATCCCTCACACAATCAAAATTAGAGGCATCCACTTGAGAATTCGTATTTTATTGTTAAATCAAATTATTCCCTTTGAGCTTAATATTTAAATCCTCTAATCTTGATTCACCTATCCTCTTCATAGGAAATCCTTACAAACCATGATCATGTTCGGCAAGGTTTCACCTATCTACTTGTATTCTTGCTTTAGATTGTGATTATATGTATAGGATACTTTCCATTCTCCAAAGAGCATTGTTCACAACATTCACATATCCTTTATGCTCTTTGCCCAAGCATGGACATGATTACTAAGAACAAAAACATTTTTGAATATGTCTACTCATTCTGAATACTCTTCTAAACTAAATGAAAATTTGACTATCAAGAGTATTTACTCATTTTCACTATCAAATTAGCAAGCAAGACTTTCCCTTGGACATCAACTGGACAGTTTCGGAGCACCCTACTACACCTTACTACTGACCCGGTCGGTGTAGTGATTACGCGGTTAAACTACGTAATTAGGCATTTTAATTTGTGCATTAGGGCTTATATATTTAATTAAATGCCTAATTACTCTCAATATTTTAACAAGGTGTCCTATTCATAATATTTGGGTTTTATTGAGCAATTTATGAATTTTTGGCATTTTTTTATCGTAGGAAAATTTTTGGGAGCTAAAATCGGCATCAGTTTGTAATTCGCACAAAACTTTTCCGTCCGAGCTTTAATCGATATGATTCGAAATCTTGGAGAAAGATGAAAATATTACCTACAACTTTTGTATTTCAAGCTTTGAGAGAAACGAGCTCCAGAAGGATCAAAATTGGCTCGATCTTTAAGAAAAAAAAAAAGAAAAAGAAAAAAAATAAAGAAAATAAGTTTGATGTGACCTAGTGGGTCACCTGTTCGTGGGTAGGGCGCATCCCTTACCCTCTTATATTACCTTCCTCCTTTTTGTTTTTTTGGTGTGCCCCACGCACCCCTTATTTCACTTGTCTCATTCTCCCCTACTTTCTCTTCTCCCTTTCCCTACTCTCTCACTCTCTCTTTCTCTCCCTCTCTTCCCTGCTCTCTCTCTCCCTAACTCTCTTGGCATCCCTCTCTTCTCCGCCCTCTGTCAAGTCTCTCTCTCTCTTACTCTCCCTCCTACCCTCCCTTGGCTTTGCTCCAGCCACCACAGTCCGCTACGCCTCCCTTTCTTGCTATACCACCCTCTATTCTAGCCACCACTGAAGCAACCATCCTAGCCGGAAGCTGTTGCCAGCAAGCGCTTCCTTTGTTATCGTGAGAAGACCCAAGCAATATAGACCCGAAGACCTCCACAACAGAAGACACAGCAGCCACCCCTACTACCAACCACAACCACCCAAGAAGTTGCCAGCCATCCTCCTACTAACTGCTGCAACTCCAGTGCGGAAGAGACCATCAACAAGCCACTCTTCTCTCAGTAGCAACACAGTTACATCCTCTCTCTCTCTCTCTTCTTTTCTTATTTTTTTAGTGTTATCTGAATATTGTTTCTTTTTTATTATTAAATTTTATTTGAAAAGTTTAGGCTTTGAATAATTGTCTAGGGTATGTTATTATTATTGAAGTTATTTATTTAGTTGAATATTGCTAAATTTTTATTGAAGTTTATTGGAAAATTTTAGATTTTAAATAATTGTTTAAGGTGCTTTATTATTTGGTTTCACCATTAGATTAAAGTTGTTTTTTTTGTTTGCTCGAATTAATTTATGCTCGATTTTATTCAGTTTTGTTTCTTCAAAAAAGAAAGGGGGATAGAATACAAAAATAAAAAAAGTGTTTTTTGTTTTTAAGAAATTAGATTAGTTGATCTTTTCAAAATTTAAATTTTTTGTCGAAGCTTGATTTTGTTTAAGGTCAAGTCTTATTAAAGTTTTCATTTCCTCGTGTTCAGTTTAGTTTAGGTTGTTAAGGCTTAATTTCTTTCTGAGTTCTTGGTTGCCTTTAAATTTTGATTTTGGTTCGAGTTCTTGATTTTTGTTAAAGGTTCGGTTTTTATCATTTGCGTTTATGTTTGAGTGAGTTTCATTATTGCGTATTTTAATTACGTGTTAAACTTACTATCTTTAGTTTCTATTCTGAAGTTTAACGCGTGTTTCAATGTTTGACTAATTTGATGTAGGGTTTCCTTTCTTGTTATTTAATTAGGGTTTAATTTGTGTGTTCGTTTAATTTTTCAAAAGAATCTCAACAATCCTGAAAACACCAAATCTGAACTGAGTTTAGTAACCTTTTATTTTTCGATTGGAAAAACGTAAAATTTAAGATTAATCCGCATTCCCTGAGAAAACGATCTAGCCCTTGGGCTAAATATTATACGACAGAACTCCTATACTTGGAATAGCTTCCGAGCTGCTCAATTTTCGAGTGAGTCAAGTTTTTGGTGCTGTTGCCGGGGAATGTCAATCTTAGTCTCAAATTAGCATTTTTTTTTTCCGTCATTTTAATTAGTCTCATGAAAAAAAAAAAAAAAATTGAGTTTTGAAAAAATAAATAAATTAATTAATATGGCTGCACCTGCACCATGCACGATGATGGACTTTGCAGCTTCAATATACCACTGCACCATCTATCACTGTTTTACCTAATGAAAAACGTGATTTCATGATGCAGCGCGGGAGAACGTCATTGCTACCCCAGTTCTACGGGACGGAATCTGAGTGTCCTTATCAGCACCTGACAGAGTTTGAGTTAATTTGCAATATTTTTTTTCTCTTATGCTAGAACTAATGAATCTACTAGACTGCATTTATTTCATGCCTCTTTGAAAGATGGGGCATTGATGTGGTTTGATTCCTTGAGACCTCACTTTATCACTAATTGGGTTGATATGGAGCGTGAATTTTTGCATATGTTTTGTCCCTCGTAGAGAACTCAATTTTTGCAGGAACAGATTATTCAGTTTATGTAGAGGGGTGGCGAGACTTTTCGAACTTGTTGGGAGAGATTCAAGGATCTGCTAAGTACTTGTCCACATCATGGGTTTGAATCATGGAGGTTAGTTAATTGTTTTTACACTGCTCTTATCCCTAATTGCAAGCACTTTGTCTAGACCATGTGCAATGGAGAACCCTTCAGCGAGGATCCAAATCAGGTACTATCATTCTTTGTTTACCTAGGTGAAAGTGTCCCACAGTGGAATACACGATACAATTAGGAACCCATGACAGTACACCCTATCAGTACAATCAGTGGTGGAGATACATATGAGCCAATATATTACCTAGACACCCTTCCACCTTAGTATCAGCCACAACAGATCCCTCAGAGTTGTGCGCCATTAGGATTTTTTATGATAGCATGACACAGATGGCGAATATGCTCCAACAATTCATGCGAATTCAAGTCAAACATTCTACTCATAACTTAAATAAATTGTGGGACGCTGTTAACTCGATAAGCACGCGGTTGGATATCTTAGCAAAAGAGGAATTCCCAGTGGAACCTCAGTCTAGTCCTCAAGAATACCAGCAGCAACAATAACAAATACATGATGTTTCTCTTGAGACAGCGTAGGTTGCCATTACTTCGAGAAGTAGGAAAGAAGTTCCCCAACCTGAGATGCTCATCGCCGAACAACCAGTTGTCCCAACACTTGAAGTTATGACTGAAATAGATGAAGTCAAAGAAAAACCGAAGGAAACGAGCCTAGAAGTGGAGCAGTCAGTTAATGAGGAGGCTAATACTAATAAGGAGTACCAAGTCGTGGTACCTCATCCTCAGCATTTGGCAACCGTGGAACCGTCACTCCCAGTAGTGGTAAGATGTTTGCTACACCTGATAAAAAGGGTGAGAAGAATCGTGAATGTTTAATTTTCAAGGGATCAGGTAAAACTTTAAATACTAATGCTTCTAAAGAACTACAGGTAATTGTTCCAACAACTTCCCCTCAAACACTAGTTCGTGAAGAAGTAAATTTCCTTAAAAATATGCTGAATAAATACCATTTCTTGTTAAAACAAGAAAGTCGATCTGCACACGTATTGTCTAGTATTTTAGTGAATATTAATTCATTTGAGGCCGACTTTCGTGTAGGTCTGAAGACTGATTCATTGTGGCGGCTCAAATTTGGAGACGCGCTAGTACAATTTATAGACATGCACCCATCAGAAGAAATTCCTCCAGAGCATCCGCTAGACAACTGTGATGTTTTTGTTCCCCTTCTTTTCATTTTGTTTTACCTTATTTTATTTTTAATTAATTTTCAGGTACATTTTCTTATAGTTCAATTTTCATTTTCCATTACTTCTCCACCCAGGTACGCCCTATTTCTCCCGCACATAGTTTTTCTATTTCTCTCATGCTTTCACATTGAGGACAATGTTCCACTTTAGTTGGGGCGGTGAGCATTTGCATGTGACACTATGCACGTAAACTTGCTAGGTTTTATATATTAATTTCAAAAGAAAGAAAGAAAGAGTAGTGAGGAATTACACTTGTATGCCATGATTAGCACTGACTTATACCCTTCACATACTTGCATTTAACCTAAGAATTACACACTTGAGTCATTTTTGTGTAGTTTCTCTTTATATAACTTTGTAACTCCCTGAAGAGTTGATTGGTAGTACACTCGTGTTAATCTAGCTATATAATTTCTTATATTTACACAACATCTCACGAGGCTGAATAGACACATTGACGTGATTCATTGAACTTAGGGTTCCTTGTGAGCACTAAGAGAACACCCGTAGTGACTATGACACCTTGTGAGATATCCTTGAGCTATTTATCGTCCTTTTGAGTGTTAACATCAAATCAGAGTTCAAGAGACTCAATTCTCTTTTCTTTTGGATGACTTCTTGTACACTAGTCTTTGTTTTTGATTTTCTAGCCTAGACGTGACATCTACTGGGGAGATAGATAGGTCTCGTAGCCTACTCAAAGTGTGAAGGCTGAGCCATCCCTAGAAATAGACTTAGTTCATGGACCACTGTTCGATCTTAATTCCCGTTGATGGTATGAAGATAATAAAAGAAGTGTAATGATTGTCCTAATTGATCAAGAAAATATAGAAATTGAAGAATGAGCAGAAGAAAGAATAAGAAATAGAAATGCGCATGAAATAAAATGCTAAAACCTGCTCCACGAAAATACCACAAAAAAGTCAAGGACACGACATATATTCTCCACGTATGAAGATTCTTCAACCGTTTAATGCCTCAGATGTATTCACTCCAAGTTTGTGAATAAGTTGATCTAGGGTGGTCTCGGTTGGATATGGCGAGTAGGTGAGAAGATGTTAGGGTGAAGACCCGACACCTCATAGATAAGATAGATCCTTTTCAGACTAGTCCACTCCATACACTTAGCGTTTGTTCCTTTCAATATGTGGGATGTTTGATCGTGACACTCCTCACATATAACGAATGAACCTATTATTTTTTAATGTTTTTGAGGGTATACCAGTTAAGCCGAGTCAAAACGACCATTCTGTAGGTGTCCACTGGTATCCTAGATGAAATGAGTAACACACACCTCGAGATTTTACCTGTTTATATACTCGAACGTATATGACCGCATTAACTCTAAATTGTACCGCTTGTTAACTTAATGTGAGTATACTATTCTTAATTTCTATATAAACGATGAAACTTGTATGAGTGACGTGCTTCGGAGTTGTGTACATTGAATATGAATAAGCTTGTGTGAAATTCAGTTATACTCTTGTATGTAAAACTGTATAATTGTGTTACATGGACATTAATTTTATGTTTTCTAGAGTTAGTAATTGTGGACAACGCCCTAAAATTCATTCACGTTATTTGCTAGAGACTAGCAAAACACTAGTTGGGGGGGGTGTGATTACGCGCTTAAATTGCGTAATTGGGCGTTTTAATTCGCGCAGGGCTTATATATTTAATTAAATGCCTAATTAATCTCAATATTTTAAAAAGGTGTCATATTTATAATATTTGGATTTTATTGAGTAATTTATGAATTTTTGACTTTTTTTATTGCAAGAAAAAATTTTGGAGCTAAAATCGGCATCAGTTCGTAATTCGCGCATAATTTTTCCATCCAAGCCCTGATCGAGACGATTCAAAATCTTGGAGAGAGATAAAAAGATTACCTACAACTTTTGTGTTTCTAGTTTTGAGAGAAACGAGCTCTAAAAGGATCAAAATTGGCTCGATCACTAAGAAAAAAAAAAAGAAGAAAAAGAAAAAATAAAAAAATAAATAAATTTGATGTGACTCGGCCATGCAGCCGGGTCGGGTCACCTGTTCGTGGGTAGGGCGCATCCCTTACCCTCTTCTATTACCTTCCTCCTTTCTATTTTTTTGGTGTACCCCGCACACCCCTTCTTTCCCTTGTCTCCTTCTCCCATACTTTCTCTTCTCCCTTTCACTACTCTCTCACTCTCTCTTTCTCTCCCTCTCTTCCTTGCTCTCTCTCTCCCTAACTCTCTCGGAACCCCTCTCTTCTCTACCCTCTCTTAACTCTCTCCCTCTGTTACTCTCCCTCTTACCCTCCCTCGGCTCTGCTTTAACCACCATAGCCCACTGGTCCTCCCTTTCCTACTACACAACCCTCTATTCTAGCCACCACTAAAGCAACCATCCTAGCCGGAAGCTGCTGCTAGCAAGCCCTTCCCTTGCTGTCATGAGGAGACCCGAGCACCACAGACCTGAAGACCTCCACACCAGAAGCCATAGCAGCCACCCCTGCTACCAACCACAACCACCCGAGAAGCTGCTAGCCATCCTCCTACTAGCTGCTGCAACTCCAGCGCAATAAAGACCAGCAACAAGCCACTCTTCTCTCAGCAGAAACACGGGTACATCCTCTCTCTTCTTTTCTTATTTTTTTTCAATGTTATCTGAATATTGTTTCTTTTTTATTATTAAATTTTATTTGAAAAGTTTAGGTTTTGAATAATTGTTTAGGGTATGTTATTATTATTGAAGTTATTTATTTAGTTGAATATTGCTAAATCTTTATTGAAGTTTATTGGAAAATTTTAGATTTTAAATAATTGTTTAAGGTGTTTTATATTTGGTTTCACCATTAGATTAAAGTTATTTTTTTTGTTTGCTCAAATTAATTTCTACTCAATTTTATTCCATTTTGTTTCTTGAAAAAAAAGAAAGGATAGAATACAAAAAGAAAAAAAGTGCATTTTTTTTTTAAGAAATTAGATTAGTTGATCTTTTCAAAATTTAAATGTTTTATCGAAGCTCGATTTAGTTTAGGGTCAAGTCTTATTAAAGTTTTCATTTCATCAGGTTCAATTTAGTTTAGGTTGTTAAGTCTTAATTTCTTTTTGTGTTCTTGGTTGCCTTTAAATTTTGATTTTGGTTCGAGTTTTTGATTTTTGTTAGAGGTTCTTGGTTACTGAGTGAGTTTCATTATTGCGTATTTTAATTACGTGTTAAAGTTACTGTCTTTAGTTTCTATTATGAATTTTAACGCGTGTTTCGATGTCTGACTGATTTGACGTAGGGTTTCCGTTCTTATTATTTAATTATGTGCATGTTAGGATTAGGGTTTAATTGGTGTGTTCATTTAATTTTTTAAAAGAATCTCAACAATCCTTAAAACCCCGAATCGGAACTAAGTTCAGTAACCTTTTATTTTTCGATTGGAAAAACATAAAATTTTAGATTAAACCGCATTCCAAGAGGAGACGATCTAGCCCTTGGGCTGAATATTGCACGACAGGACTCCTATACTTGGGATAGCTTCCGAGCTGCTCATTTTTCAAGTGAGTTATGTAGTTACTAATAGTTCAGTGTCTAATAACTATGTTTCTATCCCACATAATCTAGTGCACTCCATATACACAAATGAGTGTGTAGCTCCTGAATCAAATAATACAATAACTTTAAAGGAAAGCATGCTAACTATACTTGTCCCCATGTTGCCGGCTGTCTCAACATCACTCGGAAAAACTCTTTTGCTATGATATTCTAAAGGGATAATCCTTCCACCTCTGAATTCCTACTGCTAATCCTCATCTAAGAAGGATATTGGTGAATTCTACACTTGAGCTTCATTCTATTTCATATTGATATTTTTACATTGAAGTATATAATGCTAAAATTGTACTAACTTGCTCTTTGAGAGAGTATACTTGTACGCAGATTATATCTTGTTTTCTTGTAGTTCTTTGACGTTCCAAGGATTGTTTGGATCATTCGCTAAGCAAGGGGACATTGCTTAGAGAGGTGGGCTCTAGCCTAAAGGAGTGACTGAACGAGGGGACATCGTTTGGAGAGCTGGGCTCTAGCCTAGTGAACGAGTGTTTGAGCGTGGGGTATCGCTTGTAAAGGTTTTGTTCCACCTGTGAACGGAACAAGTTTAGTGAATCCTTTGGTGGTTTGCCAAGGGCGAGGACGTAGACTGGGTATAAGCCGAACCTCGTAAAAATCCCCGTCTCACTCTCTCTTTCCCTATTCTTTATTTTCAGTGCATATTTAAATTGCGTGGATGGTTTAAATTTGAAAATCATATAAACTACATATATTTGGAAATCAAACAAACTTAAGGTTTAATTTTGATTTGAGTTGCGAAAACCGAAAGGGAGTGCATTGGTTACACCATATCTTGCGGAAACCTCACGGAAGTACGTTATTTGGTTAACATCCCAAAGATAAATTTATCAAGAGTTTATTTGAGTTCTAAATATTTGGAAAGAGTGATTTGATTTATCTATACAGGGCTTTAGATCAGCAAGCATAAATTCTCATTCACTACAGGGCTTGGTTCAAATTTGGAAATTATAAACAAACAACCATCTTGTGTTGTTATGTTACATAA
This sequence comes from Malania oleifera, assembly GCF_029873635.1. Taxonomy (NCBI): domain Eukaryota; kingdom Viridiplantae; phylum Streptophyta; class Magnoliopsida; order Santalales; family Ximeniaceae; genus Malania; species Malania oleifera. Next base: position 80,142,001 of record NC_080424.1, read on the forward strand.
GTGTTGTGTATTGACTTGTTTGTTTACTTTTTAATTATAGTTGATTGGTTTGGTTGAATGATTGGATGTTTGTATGGTTAAGGATTAAATAAAGAAACTAAGTTCGTGAGTGCTTAACAAATTAAAGAAATAAGTCACAAATTGGTTAAAAGAAATAAAATAAGTTTAAGAATTCTAAAAGAGAATCAAAAGAAAATTTTAAAAGCCAACTCACCCCCCCCTCTTGGGAAGCTTTTCCTAATTTCAATTGGTATTTGAGCGGGATTATAGTAACTTTTAACTAGAAGCTATAAAAAGATCGTAATGGCACTCATAGGCGTAGCTCCCTTTGGAGAGGGACAATCTTCAACTAGGCCTCCTATCTTTTGTGGTTTGAAAGAATAGGAAGTTGTTATAGATGGAGATCAAATTCCCACTAAGATAGTAAATGGAAAACAAATCCCAAAAGAGAAGAAAGATATGACCGATCAAGATTATAAAATGCTCCAAACAAATTCAAGTGCTATAAATGTTTTATATTGTGCCTTGGATGCTAATGAATTTAATCAAGTAATGGCTTGTAAATCAGCTAAGGAAATAAGGGATAAGCTAGAAGTTACTTATGAAGGAACAACAGATGTTAGGGATAATAGGGTTGATATGCTCACAAGCAAGTATGAAGCCTTTAAGATGAATCCAAATGAATCAATTACAAATATGTTTACTAGGTTCATTCACATAATCAATTCCCTAAATGCACTAGAAAAAACCTACACTACTTATGAAATGAAAAGGAAAATTCTTAGAGGGCTACTAACTGTATGGGAACCAAAAGCCATTGCCATAACCGAAGGAAGAAATTTGAAAACCACTTCCTTAGATGAGCTTATAGGTTCTCTCCTTACATATGAAATGACAATAAATGAAAAGAGTGGAAAAACTAAAGCCTAAGAAAAAATAGCATTTAAAACCTCACAAGAAAACTCTAGTAGTGAAGAGATGGATGAAGATGAAGTAGCCTTCATATCTAAAAAGCTAGCAAGGATACTAAGAAGGAGAAACAAATTCAAGAGAAGAAATCAAAAATTTGAATAAGATGAATCAGAAGAAGAAGTTACCAAGAAATCAAAGAATAAAACTCCTAAATGCTACAATTACAATAAAGTTGGACATTTAAAACTGGAATGTCCACTATTAAAGAAAGAGTCTAAAAAGAAAAACAAGAAGGCCATAAAAGCCACTACATGGGATAGTACAAGTAGTTCGGAGAATGAAATAAGTGACCAGGAGGTTGCTTACACGTGTTTCATGGCATGGGATAACAAAGAAAGCTCCTCAACTAAATCTTCAAATAATTCTTATAGTGATGAGAGTATGCCATCTTATGATGAACTTCAAAATGATCTATTCAAAGTACATAAGATGCTGATGAAAGCAAATAAACAAAACACCTCATTGAAGAATAAGAATGAAAGTTTAATGAAAGAGTTAGAATTCCCAAAGATTGCTGAAAGAGATAAAGAGTCAAAACTCAAGCAATTAGAACATAAGTATGAATGAACAATGAAAGGAATAGAATCCAAAAATCTTGCTGAAAAAGAAAACAACTTGAAAATTGAGAAACTAGAAAGTAAGAATGACCGAATGATAGAAGACCTTCGATTCCTATCCTCTACCATATATGAGAAAGATATGAATTAGAGGATAACATAAGAAAATTATCTCTAGAGTTAGAGAAATCTCAAAAGAAGGTTGAGTACAAGAAAGACATAGAGTTAAATGATCTCAAGAATCAAATAAAAGATAAGGATAAAATTATTTACAACTTAACAAAAGGAAAGGAAAACCTTGATAAGATGATTGGCTTACAAAGAATGTCTCTAAATAAAGAAGGAATTGGTTTCAATGGAATTGAAAATAAAAAGAAAAAGAATTCTTACATGGGATATTTCTTGAAAGAATCCAAAGAAAATACTTGCATATCTTCTAATGCCTACACAAATACCATATCCTGTCAATGCAAGAAAAACGGGCATATAAAGTTTGAATGTCCGTTTAAGAGGAAAGGTGTTAAAACCAAATAAGTATGTAAAATAAAAGAAACCTCCCTCGAAAAACCCTCCTGACCCAAGAAAATATGGGTACCAAAAATGAAATAATGACTTCACATATATATAAAATAGAAAATGGCTGTGTTGGTCAAAATCATAGGATGATTTTTTACTAGGCTTAACTTAAGAAAATATAAAGAAAATATCAAATCTGAGCATGTTATATAAGCACCTTGATATTACATGCTACATGCTTACTTGCCTACATGTGATATATTGATATACTATATGCAACATGTGTATTAATTAACTTGATTTGATATATATTGAAAAGTATGACTCACTATGTTGAAAATTGAGAATGAGATTATTGAGCTTAAGCATAAATTTTTTATATAAGGAGAATTCTTGAACATGCATGATTTTAAATGAATCACATGGATAAACATACTGCTCTTTATCTATGAGCTATGAAAGATATAGTAGTTATATTGGTATCCATGAACTATACATTATGTGATATTAAGCTTTGGTATCTATAAAGTATTTTTGGTTTCACATATTAAAAATTTCAATAGATATCAAATCTAAAAGCTCACTTGGTATCACAAAGTCAAATTATTTATGAGCATGATTATGTCTATAAGCATGATGTGACATTGATGATCTTAGCATGATATTGATATTTGATATATGATATGATTCAATATTTTACATGGGATGATAAAAGTAAAATTAATAACAAAACTGAATGTATTAAATTTAGAGGGGGTGTCATGAATCATTAATCAGTTGATATCATGAATTAAATTTTAAATTTTAAATTGGTATCATAAAAACCATCAAATTAATATCAACTGGTATCTTGAATAAATGTTGTGAGCTACACACTATACATGCTATGTTGAAAAACAATAACTTGAGTGTGTACATATGTTTGGAATACATGGTTATTGATATGCTTAAAATGATTTGTATTTGAATTTATATCATTTCTATTCTTTTTGATTGATGTCAAAAATGGGAGAAGTTGTGAAGCAAAAATTGGGCATAATTGAGCATGAATATAATATCTATTCAAAAGAAGTATTTAAGTATTTAACATTGATTGAAAAAGCTTGTAAAACCAAAAGAAAGTGATGAGCATGATCGATAAAATTAATGTTGTTGATCTTATTAAGATGAAGCTTATTGAAAGGGGGAGCCCTTTTAAGGCTTACTCACATTTTTGCTCCTTGTTTGTCATCATCAAAAAGGGGGAGATTGTTGGCCTTACAAGGCTTAAAATCTTGTTATCTTGTTTTAATGCTAACAAACAAGTAAAATTTAATGTATTTGTGTGAGTAATAATATTTCAGGGCTCATTTATGAGAAAGTAAGGTCAAAGTGCTCACAAGGATCAAATGAAACTTAAATGAGTCAAAACATGGATTTAAAGATAATATATTAAACCTTGAAGATTATGAGGACATGAATGAATTGTTGAAAGCTAAGGAATATTAAAGTCAAAAGAGCCAAAGAAAAGCAAAGTCAGAAAGCTCAAAGAATATGGAAGCTTGAAGAAAAGATGGACTCAATCCAAGGACAAAGCACGAAGACTCAAGAACCTAGAATGTTAATGTCTTAGAAGTCTCATGTAAGTGCTTTAATGTTTAAAATATCGTTTGAAATATTTTGAAACTCTTAGGTTAACTTCTTGGACCTAGATACATTTTAAAATACCTAAAAAATATTTTTATAACGTTAAAAATTATTGTAACAAGGTTAGAATCATTTTTGGAATAAAAAGCACTAAAAAGAGTTTTTCCAAATGCTGGTAGTTTTTATACATCCGCATTGAGGTGAATTTTTCTCTATCTAAAACTCTTTATTTTAAAATGTGTTCAACATAAAAGTTGTAGGATTTTCTCTTAGCTTTCTTTTGACACCAAGAACACAATTTGGAGTTATACAGAAAAAGTTATGACCAAAACACTGAAGCGGGGTCACTGCTGTCAGACATATGAACACTGTTTGCGAGAAGGACTTTAGCTATCTGAACAGCACACAAGACCACCTCATACGTCTGAACTCGTCACTTTAGACGTCTGAAGATTTTCTAAAAAAAAAAATAAAGAGGCAGTAGCTATTCAGACGTCTGAACCCTACTTCAGACATCTGACCCTATGTCTAGTTCATTTTTTAAGGGGTTTGAGGAACTTCAGATGACTGAACTCAAATCTTCAGACATCTAAACACTGTTCAACGGGAAAATTTTTTAAATTCTAATATTTTAAAATATAGCCGTTTGAACTCCAAACTTTCTAAAAACTTGGGAAACTCTCTAAGGAAACTTTTGCAACATGGAAACAAGTTTGAAATCCTATAAATACATGGTTTTGCAAATCAAAATACATCCAAGAATTGAAAAATCTATTCGTCAAGCCGAAAGCACTCTTGTTCTTACAAGTTATCTTGCTCACTCATTGCAAAACTCTTTTGCTAAGATATTCTAAAGTGCTAATCCTTCCTCCTCTGAATTCCTACTGCTAATCCTCATCTAAGAAGGATATTGGTGAATTCTACACTTGAGTTTCATTCTATTTCATATTGATATTTTACATTGAAGTATATAATGCTAAACTGGATTAGAATAAATGAATAAAGGGAGATAGAAAGATGAAGAGATGGGGAAGTAGAGCTAATAAAAGATAAAAATAGAGGGAAAAAGTGACATAGAGACCTAAGTGATAGTTGTCGTCACATTGCATGAATTAAGTTGAATGGGTTGAACGTCCTTTATAAGATAGATCGTACATCGATTTATACTCCTCTGAGGTCAAACATACACCAATCCTTATGTTACAAATAAAAAATTTAATCGATTAAGCCTAATCATAAATTTGGTCTGCATATAAACATTAACGGCCTAATCATAAATTGAGACCATTTCTAATCATTATATATCCAATTATTATAGTTGACAAAAACTTTATTACAGTTGACATGCTTGCCTAATACTTATCCACCTTACTACCTAATGATTTGATGATCTTCACCCCCTGATGACTAATGACTTCTATCACTTGAATGGCTACTTGTGATTCCTTGGTTATCTAAGTGATGTTTGTTTTATGTTTCATCTAGGTGATTTTTCATTTAATTACTATGGTGACTAGACAATACATTACCTAAGCGAACACCCTATGCCTTGCATAGGCAACCTTCATTTTTAATTTCTCAGACGACTACTGTGGTTAGACGATCACCGCTCTCAAGGGATGCACAAGGATGGTATAAACACTATGATAGAAGGTTGGATATTGGGGGAAAAAAGAAAAAAAACATGTACTCCTAGTCCTATAAGATTATAGTTAGGCAATTAGTTTGCCATCATATTTATAGCTTGGACCACATATACCAAATGGCCATAACGTAATATATTCTTGAGATAAACTCTAGATTTTGTAACTAAGCCTATAGACTAAATATTTTAATGTCATTTAATAGAGTAATTTATGGAAAAAATTTGGCCAGAGGTTTTGGCACCAAACTAAATATTTTACTAGCGGTTTCTCACATGAAAATTAAATTTACTGGCAAAAATGGGGTTTTATCAGTGGATTAAACCAAAAATAAGAACCAATGGCCAAATACCCTTCATATCAATGATCATTTTAAAAACCTCATTTTTGTAGTGTTTTAATGACTCAAAAAAAAAAAAAAAATTGAGACTTTAATATACTCGAGATGCATGATTTGCATACTATAGCACCAAGAGGGAGAGCAATGCTCTAATTGATTGCTCTAGATACAAAATATACCCCTTGATACCCAATTAATTCTAAAATTAACCTGGTTATTGACTAAACTGGCTCTAAATAAATTAGGGTGTTAACAACAACCCTATATTTTAATTAATTATTTTCTAAACTATGGCCAAAACTCTTGAAAATTAATAAGAGAAATAATTTTATATTGGTTCAATCATATGTAAATATTGACAAGCACTCTATATAAAAGTTGGGTGAGACAAACTGTTGCCACTTTATCAACTCTTTTTCATGAGTTCTTTTCTTATTTTGGGGAAGAAGTTGTAGAAAAGTTGCACTAGCAATTTTCTTAACCACAATGTCATGTAACCCTTGATTAATATGTGCGAGGGCCTTCCTCACCTACCTTGAATGATGGAATCCTTCAAAGCATCCTTCTCATTTTGGTTTAGGACACTTCATCTCATTGTGGCTCCTTAATTATATACCTTGTCAACAAATTTTACCAACAATCTTAGGATCTAAGAAAATCTAGTTTGTCCTAGCATACTTCAACAGGGCAGCATATGAAGCAGTAACTTCATCTCGTCTTGATATTGCAGAATTTTTATCTTTTTAATCAGACTTCAACAGTGTAATTTTTCTTCAATCCCTCTTTATTCCGAGAGCCTCTTACATTAATTCTATCTTCTCATTCATAGTTTACACCAAAAAGAAAAATACAACGTACTTATAAACGACAACTCATTTATTAAAAAAAAAATAGGGTTTTACTTCCAACAAAACTAGCTTCCTATATGTAGAAAAGATATCCTCAATGAAGAGTTTCCTTTCTGTATTAACTAATCAGGTAAGAACTTACCTTACTCTTTTATAAATACACCTACCATGGTTGAGAGAGGTGGGCCGTCATGGCTGTGCGTGGCCTGCACAAGGCCTCCAACGGCTCAACCTTGGGCATCCCAAACGCGTTTCCCTCTGCCTCCATATTGATCTCCTTTTGCTCATCAACCCTTTTCCACTCAAAGCATTGAATCAAAGCTGCAAGTGTCAGCCCCAACATTTTCCTAGCTAGACTTGCCCCAGGACACGCCCGCCTTCCTGCACCAAAAGGCAACATTGTCTTGCACCCTTCACCTCCCCACGCTTCAAACCGCTCCGGCATGAAACTGTTCGGCTCCTCCCACTGCTCAGGGTCCCTGTGAATGGTCCACAAGTTAACCATTAGCATGGTGCCCTGCGGAACATGGAAGCCCCCCACGGTGCAATCTGTGGATGCTTCGTGTGGTATTAGAAGCGGGACGGGGGGAAACAACCGCAGGGTTTCATTGATTATGTTCTCAAGGTAGTTCAACTTGGGTAGGTCTTGCTCATCTACCAAGCGTTCTAGGCCAACAGTGGCATCCATCTCCAATCTTGCTTTCTCCATGGCATTTGGATGGTTTAATAGTAGAGACATTGCCCATTCCAAGGTGGTTGATGATGTTTCAGTTCCAGCAACCATCATTGTCTGCACACATCTCAGCAAAATTATGTGTTAAGTGTCACATTAAAATTAAATATGATTTTGCGATTAATTCTGAAATTTAACTTGAATTTGTTTTGGCCGAAATTGAATACTAATTATTTAGTCTTTCGATATTTAATTTCTAAATATGTATTATTTCTTAATTTGTAGCTTTTGGAAACTAATGGGAGTAGAGCATTGTGTGTTTAGTGAAATTGAGAGCTATATATAAGTTAAAGAAACTGCTAAGTAAAAGCTAATTGAATTAGCAAGCTAGGGAGGGGAAGCTACTAAGCGGCTGGAGGAGCCTCCGTTGAAGGAGCACGATGGGCCACTTCCCTTGTGCAGTTGCAATTCAACCAAATTTTAATGAAACAAAAAAGCTTAATTTTTCAAAAAAAAAATTATAATATGAATTCTAATATTTAGTACTACATGTTTCTTAGATTTAAAAAAGAAAAAAAAAAAAAAAAACACACGCACACAAACACACACACACAGACTCGCATACACACACAGACACGCACAAAAGATTTTCAGTGTGGGTATCGAGATAATCGGTTGGGTAGGTGTGTGTCACTGATGGATTAATGGACCAGGTGAATTCACTCGGACTATAGTAACCATAATGACTAACAAGTGCCTGCGTAGGGTAGGGCTTGTTAAGGGATTTATGATCACATAACCCTCGCCAAGGGGTAGTGTTGGCATTTGTTATTAAGTTTCTAAGTTGGATGGTTTTCTAAATATGCATATATACATGATTTAAAAACTAAAATGGGCAAAGTCACAAGTTTGAGTACTAGGCGAAGGGATTGTACAGTGTATGGGCCTGTACCCTTCCCTAACCTTGGGGACTCTCACTCGTTATGATGCTAAACTATCTATTGCCAGAATTATATCTATATATCTCCTATATCACAGTATTGAGAATATACTTTATATGTAACTACTTTCAATTGAAATAAATACATGTTGTCACACACTAATGCAATATCTTCCAACTTACTGAGAAGTGTCTCACCCCAACATACAACCTTTGTTTCAGGCCCTGCACGACGTCGTTCCTAGTTGCTAGAGGGACTTGGAGTGTCGTATTGTGTGTAGATCACGTAAGTGGTTTGTATATGTAATAGACTTAGTTCAGAATGTCTTTTTGGGGATTGTAAGAACAGGTTATGTTTTAAGCACAATTGTATGTATGTGGGAATACAGTTAGAAACTATGGTTTGTCTATTAGATTCCATATGAATGTTTATGTTTTCCATTGTGCATGAGATTTCAGATTAGTATGAAACCCCCGTATGTCCCTATTCAGGATGTTTATCAGAGACAGGTGTATTATACAGGTGTAGTAGCACTCTGGGGCCGTATAAAGGGTCGGGGCGTTACACTTAATGCCTTACATGCTTCCACTGCAGAACATGTAGTGGAAAGTGATGAGGAAAAGGAGGATACCCTGAGGATGGGTGCAATGCGGCAAATAAATGCATTGTAAAAGCAAGCAAAAGCAGTGAAAGTTACACAAGTAAAAGGATTGATGTTTGTGGACTTGAGGATCAATAGGAATAGCACCTGCGCTATGGTGGATGTCGGGGCTACTCACAATTTTGTCTCGCAACTAGGAGCATGGAGACTTAACTTATCATTGGAAAAGGATTCACAACGCATGAAAGTGGTAAATTCAATAGCCCAACTAGCCAAGTAAGTGATTGTGAAGCTTGAGCAGTGGTTATGTCATGCGAATTCACAACGGTGCCATTGGTTGACTTTCAAGTCATTTTGGGAATGGAATTCCTAAAGGGGACAAAGGTAGTTCTAATGTCTTCTGCTGGTTCTCTGTATCTTATGAGAGATCACTCGTGCATGGTGCAAACCGTTGCGAGGAAAGGAGATGATGGGACATTCCTTCAGCCATACAACTCAAGAAGGGGTTAAGAAAGGGTATGCAGACATATCTAGTCACGATTGTGGTAGATGAAGAAGTAGGCTAAGAGCTGGTGGCTACGACCACCCAAGCGGTGTTGGATGAGTACAAGGAGGTGATGCCAGATAAGCAACATCACAACTTACCTCCACGACGAGGTGTGGAGCTTAAGAGGCCATATTTGATGGCGCCTCCAAAGCTAGCGGAGCTAAGGAAACAACTTGATGAGTTGTTGGAAGCGGGATATGTTTGCCTTTCCAAAGCACCATTTGGAGCACCATTGTTGTTTTAGGAGAAACATGATAGGAGCATGCAGATGTGTGTAGACTACCGCACGCTCAACAAGGTGAAAGTGCTTAACAAGTATCATATTCCATTGATTACTGATTTGTTGGATCAGTTGAGTCATGCCAATAACTTCACTAAACTTGACTTGAGGTCAAGCTACTATAAGGTAAGGATTGCTAATGGGGGTGAGCCGAAGACTACTTATGTGATGTGGTATGGGGCGTATGATTTCTTTGTGATGCCTTTTGGGTTGACGAATGCGCCTGCAACATTCTATACATTGATGAACTAGGTATTTCGTAAGTACCTCAACAAGTTTGCCGTAGTGTACCTGGATGATATTGTTGTCCACCGCTCCACTCTAGAGGAACATGAAAAGCATCTATGAAAGTTGTTTAATATGCTAAGGGAGAACAGTTTGTATGGGAAGAAAGAGAAATGTTCTTTCGCTCAGCGAAGTATCAAATTCCTTAGTCATATGATCAAGCAAGGTCATATCCAAATGGAAGATCCCAATGATAGTGGAAGAGTTGCGTTCCTTTCTTGGCCTCACCAACTATTACAGGAAGTTCGTAAAGGGGTATTCACGGAGAACAACTCCTATGACAGAACTACTGAAGAAGGGTCTTAGGTGGAACTGGACTGAGAAATGTCAAGGAGCCTTTGATGACTTCAAGGATGCCATAATGACAATTCCGATACTTGCTCTTTTGGATGTCATGAAACCCTTCAAGGTGCAAATAGATGCATTAGACTTCACCTTTAGAGGAGTCTTGTTACAAGATGGGCATCCTATTACATACGAGAGTCATAAGATTTTAAGTAGAGCTTAAGTACACAGGTTAAGAGAAGGAGATGCTAGTGGTGATATATTCGTCTTTGTGTGCAGAGGTTGCTTACTTGGGTCAAGGTTTGTGGTGAAAATAGATAACTCAGGAGTTAGTCATTTCTTCGCACGACCAAAGTTAACACCTAGGTAGAGCCAATTGTAGGAATTCTTGGCAAAAAATTATTTCTCCTTTGAGCACAAGGAGGGGCGTTTGAACCAAGTCATGGATATACTGAGTAAGAAGGTTGAGCTAGCGGCATTGTAGACGGTAGCACACTTAACTATGAGTACTGTTACCATGATGATGTAGGAGTGCATCCAGGAGAATTTAGCCAAATATCGAGTTGCGCAAAACCTAATAAAGTCAACCAAAGAGGGGAAAGAACGTCAGTTCTGGATGGAAGATGGATTTCTAATGACCCATGGTAGCCGACTCTTTGTTCCACGAGCTGGTAATCTGATGAAGATACATGTTGAGAAAGTGTCATGATACCGTGTGGGCCGAACATCCAGGATTGCAACACACTTTGGCCTTACTGAAGCAGAGGTATTATTGGCCACACATGCGTGATGATGCTGTCGATTATACTCGAATATGTCTCACTTGCCAACAAGGAAAGGTGGAGCGAAGGAAGAATGCAGGGCTGCTAGAGCCCTTACTAGTACCATCCAAATTGTGGGAAAGTGTCTCATTGGACGTCATCACCAACCTACCTAGAGTGAGAGATGCAGGGTCTATACTTGTGGTTATGGATAAGTTTTCGAAGTATTGTATGTTCATAGTCACGCCAAAGTAATGTTCGGCAAAGGAGATGGCACAATTATTCTCTACGAATGTTGTGAAATATTGGGGTGTTTCCCAAGATATTGTTAGTGACCGAGATTCACGATTTAATGGCAACTTCTAAACAAAACTTTTCAAAATCCTTGATTCACATATTGACATCTCTTCAAGTTATCACCTACCGACAAATGGACAAGTGGAGAGATTTGATCAATAGGCTACTGGAATAGTACTTGCATCATTTCGTCAATACCAACTTGAACAACTGGGTGCAACTACTTGATATGGCTTAGTTATGTTTCAATGTCCAAAGGACCTCAACAACCAATAGGAGACCTTTTGAGCTTGTTGCTGTCTAGTAGCTGCTATTAACTCACATTGTGGACGAGCCATATAAAGGAAAGAATCTTAAGGTGTACATCTTCACTTGAGAATGTAGATAGAATGTAGAGATTGCACAAGTCTATTTGGAGAAAGCTTCTAAGTAGATGAAGAAGTAGGCAGATCAGGGGAGAAAACTACAACACTTTAACGTAGGTGACTTGGTGGTTGTTAAGCTCAATCCTTAACAAATCAGTTCACTATAAGGATGAGATAGGAGACTACTTCGCAAATATAAAGGACCAGTCTCCGTCTTGACCAAAGTCGAGAAGGCCTCTTACATAATTGACCCTCCTACTTGGATGGAAGTGCATAATTTATTTCACGTCGGTTGCCTCAAATTGTTCAACACCGACATCGATTATCCGAGCAGAAGTTAGTTTAACATAGCAAAGTTGAAGACGGTGCAACCTAACTGATGTAAAGCTGAAGATGTTCTTATAGATAAAGAGTTCATATCCTTAAGGAAGAAGTGGTGGAAGTTCTTAGTGAAGTGGAAAGGCCTTTGTTGGCCTTACAAGGCTTAAAATCTTAAAATCTTATTATCTTGTTTTGATGCTAACAAACAAGTGAAATTTAATGTATTTGTGTGAGTAATGATATTTTAGGGCTCATATATGAGAAAGTAAGGTCAAAGTGCTTACAATGATCAAATGAAGCTTAAATGAGTTAAAACATGGATTTAAAGATGATATATTAAATCTTGAAGAATATAAGGACATGAATGAGTTGTTGAAAGCCAAGGAATATTAAAGTCAAAAGAGCCAAAGAAAGGCAAAGTGAGAAAGCTCAAAGAATATGGACGCTTGAAGAAAATATGGACTCAATCCAAGGACAAAGCATGGAGACTCAAGAACCTAGAATGTTAATGTCTAAGAAGTCTCATGTAAGTGCTTTAATGTTTAAAGTATCGTTTGAAATATTTTGAAGCTCTTAGGTTAACTTCTGAGACCTAGATACCTTTTAAAATACTTGGAAAATATTTTTATGAGGTCAAAAATTATTTTAAAAGGGTTTGAATCATTTTTGGAATGAAAAGCACCAAAAAGAGTTTTTCCAAATGTTGTTAGTTTTTATACATCCGCATTGAGGTGCCTTTTTCTCTATCCAACTCGCCTTATTTTAAAAAGTGATCAACATGAAAGTTGTAGGAATTTCTATTAGCTTTCTTTTTACACCAAGAAAACCTAATTTGGAGTTATACAATAAAAGGTATGGACAAAACATTGAAGCAGGATCAAAGTTGTCAGGCAAGCGAACACTGTTCATGGTAGAACTTCAGGCACCTAACAGCTGACAGAACAACCTCAGGCAACGGACCCTGTGAGTTCAAGCGCCTGAACATGTACTGACTTTGAAAATCATAGTTTTATAAAACTTCAGGTGACTAACTCCGATACTTTAGGTGCCTGAACACTGTTCAATGGGCAGATTTTTAAATTCTAATATTTTAAAATATAGCCGTTTTGAGCTCCAATTTTTCTAACAACTTGGAAAACTTTCTAAGGAAACTTTGCCAACATGGAAACAAGTTTGAAAGCCTATAAATACATGGTTTTGCAAATCAAAATATATCCAAGAATTGAAAATTCTGTTTTGAGAAGCTAAAAGCACTCTTGTTCTTACAAGTTCTCTTGCTCACTCATTGTAAATCTCTTTTGCTAAGATATTCTGAAGTACTAATCCTTCCTCCACTAAACTCCTACTGCTAATCCTCATCTAAGAAGGATATTGGTGAATTCTACACTTGAGCTTCATTCTATTTCATATTGATATTTTACATTCAAGTATATAGTGCTGAAATTGTACTAACTTGCTCTTTGAGAAAGTATACTTGTATGTAGATTTTATCTTGTGTTTCTAGTAGTTCGTTGACATTCCAAGGTGTTTGGATTGTTGGCAAAGCAAGGGGATATTTCTTAGAAAGGCGGACTCTAGCCTATGTAAGGAATGACCGAATGAGGGAATATCGTTTGGAGAAGGCGGACTCTAACCTTAACCAATGAGTGTTGTAAAGGTTTGTTCCACCCATCAACGGAAAAGGTTTAGTGAATCCTTTGGTGGTTTTGTCAAAGGCGAGGACGTAGGCTGTGTTGAAGCCGAACCTCGTAAAAATCTCCGTCTCACTCTTTCTTTCCCTATTCTTTATTTTTAGTGCATATTTAAATTGCGTGGATGGTTTAAATTTGAAAATCATATAAACTACGTATATTTAGAAATCAAGTAAACTTTAAATTTGATTTTGATTTAGGTTGCGGAAACCGAAAGGGAGTACATTGGTTGAACCATTCTTTGCGGAAACCATATAGGAGTACGTTACTTGGTTAACCACCCAAAGATAGATTAATAGAAAGTTAATTTGAATTCTAAGTATTTGGGAATAGTGTGAATGTGTTGTTGAAAAACATATTGAAGAAGCAAATCTATATCAGCGAAGTATAAATTATAATTCAACTACAGGGCTTACAATTTCATATCCAGGGCTAACAACAAAAGATATATTGTGATTGAATGGTATAAAGCTTGAGATTGATTGGATAGTGTTTGTATTCCAAGAGTGCTAAATCTTGAATGATTTCATCAATCTAATAATGCTACAGTGAACTTATATTTGATAAATAAATTATGGTTGTGTTGGTTTGGAGATTGTGAGTTATTGTTTGAATGTTTTATTAGTTGTATGGTTGATTAAAGATATTAAGTTGTTGTGTGATTGGTGAGATTAAACAAACAAGTTAAAGAATTGGTTAAGTGTTTAAAGAAGTTAAGGAATCTTAAAAGAAGTTAAAAGAAAATTTTAAAAGCCAAATTCACCCCCCTCTTGGGAAGCTATTCCTAATTTCAGCCTTGGTGATGAAGAAATCAACTGGATTTTTGCGAAAGATATGCTATGAACAATGTAGAAGTGTACGTAGCGTCAAAGTCTATGAGGACATCGAATGCAAAAGTGGGGAAGCGTCACAAGTCGAACTTGTCCAGGGCATTATGCTTGCCTATAATCACTGTTCTCATGCATTTGGGATGAGTTTCCTTTATGTAAATACTAGTGTAGGTTTATTTTCTAGTAGTAGTTTCTCCCTATGCCAAAAAGGCAGTATAACTTAGTAATTTAAGTGTTTCCTAAGGCCATGGTGAGAATTGCATATAAAGCTCTTTAGGGGAGGGTGCGTGTTAATCAACTTGTAAAACTCACTAGATATTGTCTATGTATTTAGCCTACTTGCCTCCCTCGCTAGACACACAATGTTAACAGAGGTGTTGTTAATGAATTACATTGCTTCAATGTTTAATGCTTGCTAGTAACTGCTTTCATAAATGCTTACAACTTCAGCTGATATTTGATTGAATGATATAATGAAAGTGGTTTGTGGATGAATTATAGTAAATGATAGGCTAGCTAGTTAAACAATGGGACGTAGCAACAATCCGACTATCTAGAGAAAACACAGATCGGGCGGCTAGGATTACACCATGTCGCTATCCGAACGTGCGGTCCTAGTTGTGCCACGTGTCACTATCTGAATGGTGACATATGTCCCACCCAATAAAATATAAACATTTTTTCCTCTTATCTCTCCTTTTTTCTTGTTTCGTTTCTTTATCCTCCTTCTCATTCTCTCCTTTTTTCTTTTTCTCTTTTCTTCCCTCGCAGCCCTTTCTTTCTCTTTTTTTTTCCTTTCTTCTCTTATGGATTCTCTCAAACTCTTCACGGATCCTCTTTTTCTTTCTCTCTTTATTTGATTTTCTCTCTCATTCTACTTTCTCTTTCCTTTCCTCTTTCTCTGATCTTCTCTTTTATTTCTCTCTTATTTTCTTTCCTATTTCTCTCTGATTATCTTTCTTAGTCTTCTTTCTCTAATCTTCTCTCTCATTTCTCTCCAATTTTCTTTTCTCATTTTCCTTCAGATGTCGCACTCCCTCTCATTTTGCTTTGTTTCTTTTGCTATCTAACCTTATTTTGTCTTTTTATTTTATTTTATTTTATTTTATCAAAACTGAACTAGGAAGGGAGTTTCAAGAACAAACCAAGCTTTAATTTACCTAAACCCTCAAAACTTCAATATCAAGACAAAAAAATCCTCTTAAGCAAAGACATTAAGCTTAAATTAGAAATTGGAAAATATTAGGAAAAATAATGAAAAATATGGAAGAGTTCACATTTTTATGTTTGGTTATTAAGGAAAGTAAAAAAGAAAAAAAATATAACAAATTAATGAACAAAATTATGATTTTGCTCATCATCTACATATGATTTTTCTTAATTTTATTACATTAAAATAAATTTTTATTTTTAATAATATTTTGTATAGAGAAAAAATATTGTAAAATAAATTTTCTTTCTATTTTCCTTTTTTGGTTTTGTTTTGTTTTGTTTTGTTTTGTTTTTTTTTTCAAACAAGAATCTTGATTCAAACGGGTTCCACATATTTGTAGGCAAAGGCACAGTTGTCCCTTAGGATTTTGATGACATGGGTCTCAAGCCAAAGAGAGAAAACTTCCCCACATTTTTGTTTTTTTGAAAGAAAAACCCTAAAAAAAATATGATTATCTTGGTGTTTCCTAACTCACCCCCCACTTTAGAGTCAAGCCAAAAAGTTGGGACATCTCTCTCATTTGGTAGAACCCAAAAAGAAAGAAAGGAAATTGAAAAAAAAAAAAATTTTAAATACTTTTAGTTTCACGGGAGTCGCGACCCCTACACTAAAATTATATCACATAAACTTGTCTAAAAAAAATACTTTAAGTTTCACGGGAGTTGCGACCTCTACACTAAAATTATATCACCTAGTCTCAATTGTATTGATTAAAATACAATGTTATTTTAGCATAGGGGCATAGTGTCCCATGGCATGTAAGTCCTTTTCAAGAACCCTCCCCAAAGCTTTTCTCCGAAGAAAAAAAATAAAGCAATTTTCACTTATGTTTTCTAACAACTCTATATTAAATATTTCTAATTTAAAAATATATAGAGTGAACTTATAAAAAGAATTTTTATATATCTTTATATGCTTTTAATTTGAACTAAAAAAATTATTTATCTACTTTTTTGAATATGAACAAAAATTTTCTAATTACTTTTAGGTAATGACTTTATGCAATAAAAATTTTATTTAAAAAATGTGTATACACTATTGAGTCATTTTTTTTTTAATAAAATAACACAGCATGTAAAGTTAACTTGAAAGCTTATTTCTTACTTGAATTTTAACCCTGCTAATTATAATTTTTATTGTACTAATTTAGTAATGGGTCGTTTCAATTAAATATAATAGTCAATAATAAATTTCTCTTTTATGATTTAAAAATTCCTTCAACTGCTATATTATTGGAAAGAAAATTCAAACAGCCCAAAAACTACTTTAGTCGTGGCATTACAAGAGAGTCATTAAGGTCAAAAGAAAAAAATAAAAAATTATTATATAAATTGAGCCAATGACGCCATTGTTTTTAAAAATTTAGTTTGACAAATTAGTTTCAATTCTTGACTCACCTACTTCCGCCGCAACCAAGCATCCTATCTCAATAAACAACTATTCCACCCACTTAAATACGTGATATTTCTCATTAAATTAAAGAAAAAAATTATTTTTTTTAACAAATTTATGGAGGGATACTTAAAATTCTTAAAATTTCAGGTAAAACTTTTCAATATTCTTAATTTTTAATTTTTATAAAAAAATCAACATCTTTTTTGTCAAATTAGATGAAAGGTCAGTGTCTTTCCACAAATATACAGCATAACGAAATTAATAATTCTTTAGGGACGAAGTACTTACCAGGATAACGCCTTTGATGATCCGGGAACTGTACATTTCCGGCTCAGACTCTTGCAGTGACAGCATCTCACCGATCAAAGTCCTCTTTTGCTTTGACTCGCTTCTGCTCCTTGCTTCTCTTTGCTGATCAATTAGGTGCTCCAAGAACCCATCCACCTTTTCCATCACCTTCTTCATCCTCTTCTCCACTCCTCCCACAAAACTCACCCGCCGCACCGCTGGGAAGGCGTCCGCCACGTTCGAGCTCCCGTGAAGATCCACATACTCCTTGAAAATTTCCCGGAACTCCCTAGCCTCTTCCAACTCCGTCACATCACTCCCGTAGTAACGCTTTCCGCTGATCATCCCCAGGATGCCATTCAGTGACAGATCCGTAAATGTTGACCTCGCGTCTACCTTAGCCCACTTGTTCCCGCCGTGGCTCATCTCCCACAGCTGCTTCAGCAGCAGATGGACCTCTTTTCGCCGAAGGCCGGCGAACATGCCGACTCGACTCGTCGATAAGATCTCGAGAGTGGTGAGACGGCGGAGGCTGCGCCAGTGGTCGCCGTAGGAGGCCAACGGCATGGTCGTGTAGTTGTAGTGGAGGTGTTCTCCGACTAGCAGGCGGGGGCGGTTGGCGAAAACAATGTCATTTTTGGAGAAGCACTCATCGGCGGCCGAGAGCGAGGCGACTACGAGGACCGGGCGAGTCCCGAACCGGAGATGAAAAATGGATCCGTATTTCTGAGAGAGAGAGTGGAGCGTGAGGAAAATTGGGTCCTTGAGGAGATGGAGATGGCCGATGATCGGAAACGCAGGCGGGCTTGGCGGTAGATTTTTGGAATTTCCTTGTTTGGGCAGAATAAAGAACTTGAGAAGGAAAACAGAGAAGCAGAGGAAGAGAGCGACACCATACAATTGCATTTCTCCCATTCCTCCGCCGACAAAGATTATCAATTGGTTTTCCGGTTGATTTAATTCGATGCTGCGCGCGGCTCAAGTGATCTTTCAAGCTGTGTCGGAGAGGAAAATGAGGATTTATTGCTTGTCGCTCGTAGGAAAATGCGTTAATAATTGACTTGTGCGGTGCTTGATGGGACTTTGATGGTTTTTTCGATTTTAATATTATTTTAACAAAATTTATTTTAAAATAGTTTGAACTGAACTGTTTTTTTTTTTTTTTTTTCCAACGCAATTCAAAGCACCCTTGTCCATCCGGTGTTTTATTAAAAATATTAAAGGTAGATGAATAAGAGTTTTTTAATTTGAATCAGCCCCATTGACTAACACGTGCCAGTCAAAAACTATATCCGACGTTTTTTGTTTAGTTAAAGTTCGTCTCCTTTTTCTCCTCTCTTGTTGCGTGGTTCAATGTCTAATAACACCATTTGAACGAGTGTTTTTTACTAGTTCAGCTAAATCAGGGCCTACTCTCACAGCGTCAACATGGACACAGTATCGCTCATATTTTGCCGACATTTTCATTTAAATATCAATTTCAATCTTTTCAAGTACACTAATTTGTTCAGGGCATTATGCTTGTCTGTGACCGCTTGTCTCGTGTGTTTGAGATGAGTTTTCATCATGTAAATACTAGTGTAGGGTTATTTTTTGTTATTAGTATCTTTGTATGCCAAATAAGATAATATAACTCCTCAGTCACTTTAATGTTTCCTAGTGTTAGGATGATAATTACATAAAAATCTCTTTAGGGTAGGGCGAGTGTTCATCAGTCATTATAAAATTCACTAGCTATTGTCAACATATTTAGCCTACTTGCCTCCCCCGCTAAACACACATTGTCAACGGAAGTGTTGTTAATGAATTGCATAGATTCAATGTTTACTGCTTGTTTGCCACTAATTTCATGAATGCTTACTGTTTTCACTGTCATTTGATTGAATGTTAATAAAAGTGTTTCGTGGAGAAATGTTCGTAAACGATAGGCTGGCTAGTTAAACAAGAGTGTTTTACCTAACACCGCACGGCCCTTTCACAATAATGTGAAAATAGTCAGACTGTGACACTTGATATCAGAGACAAAGTTATGACACTTGGTATTAGAGCCAAAGTCATGACACTTGGTATCAGAGCCATGGTTCAGTTGTTACGAGAACTCAGTTACCTTCATTGTGGGATTTGGAAAGCTTTAGTAAGTAACCATGGCACCAAATAATGCTGAGAGGATCAGCGTGTTGGAAGCAAAAGTTAAGGCAACAACCAACATTGTGGCCGCAGAGGTGGCCTAGATGGGAGAACTTGTTGATGAAGTGATGGGATCACAAAAACATCAAACAGGTTTGATAAGCGACATGTTAGAGGAATTTCGCCATACAGTTGAAACTTTGCAGTCGCAGATGGCTGATCTGGATGCAAAGGTGAATATGATGGTTCTTGCTATGGGGAACTCCAACACTCCGGGAGTTAGCAAGACCAAGGTACCAAAACCCAGGACGTATAGGAGTGCTCGAGATGCCAAGGAGTTAGAGAACTTCTTGTTTTATGTGGAGCAGTACTTTTGTACTGTGAGGATGGCCCTAGAATAGGCCAAGTTTGATATTACGATCATGTACTTGGTTGGTGATGCTAAATTGTGGTGGCGTACCAAGTACAAAGAAATTGAAAATGGAAGTTGTGTAATCGATAGTTGGGCAGACTTGAAGAGAGAGCTCAATGCCCAATTCTTTCCTAAGAATGTTGAGTATAATGTAAGGAGAAAGTTGAAAGATCTTAAGCATACAAGGTCAATTAGGGAATATATGAAACAATTTTTTACTTTGATGTTGGATATTGAGGATATGTTAGAGAAGGACAAGTTGTTCTATTTTATTGAGGGGATGAAACTGTGGGCAAGAACTGAACTTCATAGGCAAAGGGTTCAAGACTTGTCAACTGCACAAGCTGCTGCAGAACGTTTGACTGACTACGCTGGTGATGATACCACTTCATCCAAATGGTTTGGTGAAGAGGGAAACAGTGGAAAGTCTTTCAAGAAAGACAAACCCAAGAGTGGGGGAGTCAACTCTAAATCATCAACCTCAAAGGAAGCTTCGTCGTCTCAAGGGTTCAACACACCTAATGGAAAGGGGAAGAGTAAAATTTCGTGCTACTTGTGTAGAGGACCTCAT
Source organism: Malania oleifera (assembly GCF_029873635.1). Taxonomy (NCBI): domain Eukaryota; kingdom Viridiplantae; phylum Streptophyta; class Magnoliopsida; order Santalales; family Ximeniaceae; genus Malania; species Malania oleifera. Next base: position 80,162,386 of record NC_080424.1, read on the forward strand.
AGAGTGAGTGAGTTTCAACACAAGGGATTACTCAATGCCTTACAAGCTTCCACTTCTAGAAAAGTGGTGGAAAGCGAGAAGGAAGAGGATGATGCCCCGAGGGTAGGTACAGTGCGGCTAGTGAGCGCATTGGAAAAGCAGGAAAAAACACCGAAAGTTACACTAGCAAGAGGGTTAATGTTTGTGGACTTGAGGATCAATGGGAAAAGTACCCACGCTATAGTGGATACGGGGGTAACTCATAATTTTGTTTCACAATTAGAAGCATGGAGACTCAACTTATCCTTAGAGAAAGATATAGGATGCATGAAAGCAGTTAATTTTGTAGCCCAACCTACTGTAGGAGTAGCCAAGCAAGTGACTGTAAATCTTGGACGGTGGGAAGGTCATGCGAATTTCACAGCGGTGTCATTGAATGAATTTCTAGTCATTCTAGGAATGGAGTTCTTAAGGGGGACAAGGGCAGTGCTGATGCCTTTGGATGGTTCCCTGTGCCTGATGGGAGATCACACGTGCAAGGTGCAAGTCGTTGTGATGAAAGGAGATGGTAGGAAGTCCCTTTCAGTCATACAACTCAATGGGAGATTGGGTCAGGGTGAGCAGACATGTCTAGCCATAGTGGTGGTAGACAAAGAAGTAGGCCAAGAGCTGGAGCCTACGACCATCTTAGCGGTGTTGGATAAGTATAAGGAGGTGTTACTGGATAAGCTACCTCACAATTTGCCTTCATGACGGACTGTGGAGCATAAGATCGAGTTGTCGTTATCAAGAGTGAAACAACTTGATAAAGGGCCATGTTGGATGGCGCCTATTAAGATAGTAGAGTTAGGGAAATAGCTTGATGAATTGGAAGTGGGATGTGTTCGCCTTTCCAAAACACCATTGGAAGCATCGGTGTTGTTTCCGAGGAAATATGAAGAGCATCTGCGGAAGGTGTTCGACAGGCTGACGGGAAATAGTCTATATGTGAAGAAAGGGAAGTTCTCTTTCGCTTAGCGGAGCAACAAATTCCTTGGTCATGTGGTTGAACGAGGTCGTATCCGGAGGAGCATGGAGAAAGTAAGGATTATTCAAGAACAGAAGATCCCCACGATAGTGAAGGAGTTGCATTCCTTTCTTGGCCTTACTAAATACTGTAGGAAGTTCGTTGAGGGGTATTCACGGAGAATGACTCTAATGACAAAACTACTGGGGAGGTATTATTGGCCGCACACGTGGAATGATGTGGTTGATTAAATCAAAACTTGTGTCACTTGCCAACGAGACAAGGGGGAGCGAAAGAAGTATGGTACTTTCATCGCCGCACCAAAGTACTGTTCGGTATAGGAGATGACACAATTGTTCCTTGTGACTGTTGTAAAACCTTGGGGTGTTCCCCAAGTTATTATTCATGACTGAGACTTAATGTTCACTGACAACTTCTTGACAGAATTTTTCAGGATATTCAGGTCACATATTAACATCTCTTTGAGTTATCACCGACAGGACAAACAGATAGATGAAGAGATTCAGAAAGCTACTAGAAGAGTACTTGCGCCATTTTTTCAACGACAACCAGAAGACTGGCATGCAACTACTTGATGTGGCTCCATTATGTGGTAATGCCCAAAGGAGCTCAACAACCAACCAGAACCCTTTTGAGCTTGTTATAGGCCAGCTGTGGTTGTTACCTCACACAGTGGGCGAGTCATACAGATGAAAGAATCTTAAGGCGTACATCTTCACCAGAGAATGGAGACAGAATGTAGAGTTTGCCTGAGTCTATTTGGAGAAAGCTTCTAAGAAGATGAAGAAGTGGGCAGATCAGGGGAGAAGAAGACTGCAACACTTCAACCAAATGAAAGTACATCATGCGTTTCATGTCCGCTGCCTTAAGCCGTTCAACACCGACACCAACGATTTAAGCAGAAGTCAGTCAAACAGAGGAGAGTTGAAGACAGTGCCATTTGACAGACATGAAGTTAAAAAGATCCTTGCAGCCCAGAAGTTCATATCCTCAAGGAAGAAGTGGCAGAAGTTCCTAGTGAAGTGGAAATTCCTTGATGACAAAGAAATCAACTGGATTTGAATTATGTAGATTCAATGTTTACTGCTTGCTTGCCACTGCTTTCATGAATGCTTACTGTTTCCATTTCTAGGGGATTGAATGCTAATGAAAGTTTCTCGTGGAGGAATGTTGGTAAACGATAGGCTGGCTAGTTAAACAAGAGTGCTTTAGCTAGCGCCACACGACCCTTTCACAACGGTGTGAAAATAGTCGGATCGTGACACTTGGTATCAGAGACAATGTCGTGACATTTGGTATTAGAGCCAAAGTCATGACACCTAGCTTCTTGTATATCCTTTAAGATTTTCATCACCTTTTTCCTCACTGAAGAGTGGGTCAACCTCATTAGGGTCGATGACAAACCTCCCAATCTTTGCTTTGACTCCATCCCCAACGTCGTTCCCTTCAAGATCATCCGCGCTGCTGACTTTTCTAGCTTAATTGATGCCATTTTGATTAAGATATAGGTCCCCTTTTTAGCGGCTCCTTGACCGCTGGATTCGCCACCAATGGGGATTCTAGCTTGTTGTGCAATGAAATGCAGAATAAAATCATGAAGTGAACCGAGGATCTCGGTTGGAGACTATGGATACTGGCACACCATGAACACGAACTATCTCTTGAATATATATTTCTGCCAATATGTCCATGGAATAACCAACTTTAATCAGAATAAAATGAGCGGTCTTTGTCAAACGATCAACAACCACCCAAATTGCATTCAACCCCTGTCGTGCTGGTGGTAATCCTGTAAAGAAATCCATCAAAACGTGATCCCATTTCCACTCGGGAATAAACAATGGATGCAACTGCCCTGCTGGTCTCTAGTGCTCAGCTTTAACCTGCTGGCACGTCAAGCACTACTGTACAAATTTAGTTATCTCTCTCTTCATTCTGCTCCACTAGAAGTACTCTCGCAGATCCCGATATATTTTAGTGCTACCTAGATGTACGGTGTATAGGGATTTGTGAGCCTAATATAGTTCTCCTGATCTCGGTATCTGCAGGAACACAGAGCATAGTACAGAATCGCAGGGCTCCGTCATCTGATATACTGAATTCCTCACCCAGATCGTCTCGCACCCTAGCAATTACCTCTGCTAACTCTGCATCATCACCCTGAGCTGTTTTAATTCTCTCGTACAACATAGGCTGAACCATTAGGCTGGCAACAAACGCCTGAGGACTATCTTCTACCAATTCTATACTAAGTCTCTCTAAATCCATTAGAATCAAGTGCTGAATCTCCATGGCTGCTAACAATGGACCCACTGATTTCCTGCTCAGAGCATCAGTTACCACATTCGCTTTCCCTGGGTGGTAACTAATGGTGCAGTCATAATCTTTAATGAGTTCAAGCCACCTTCTTTGTCTCATATTTAGTTCCTTCTGAGTAAAGAAATACTTCAAGCTCTTATGATTTGTAAAAATCTCGCACTTCCCACCATATAAATAATGCCTCCAGATTTTTAAAGCGTAGACTACTGCAGCTAACTCCAAATCATGCAATGGGTAATTCTTCTCATATTCTTTAAGCTGTCTAGATGCATAAGCAATGACTCTGTCGTGCTGCATCAACACGCACCTAAGACCCTTCAAAGAGGCATCACTATGTATTACGAAACCGTCCTCCCTGGTGGAATAGCTAGAATTGGCGCCGAGACCAACCACTATTTTAATTCTTGAAAACTTTGCTCACATTCGTTGGTCCAATCAAACTTCACATTTTTACTTGTAAGTTGTGTTAATGGACCCAATAGTCTGGAGAAGCCATCTACCAGTCGGTAATAGCCTTCTAATCTCAGAAAACTCCTAACCTCCTGAACGCTGCTTGGCCTTTCCCAATTCACGATAGCCTCTATTTTACTCAGATCAACTAATACACCTGCTTCAGAGATCACATGGCTGAGAAAAGTAACTCGCCTTAGCTAGAACTCACATTTCTTTAATTTTGCAAACAATTTCCTTTCTCTCAATATCTGCAACACCAGCCTCAAATGATGCTCAAACTCCTCAAAACTCCTTGAATAGACCAATATATCATCAATAAATACAGCCACAAACTGGTCCAAATACTGATGGAACACCTGATTCATCAAATCCATAAATACTGCTGGTGCATCAGTCAACCCAAACATCATCCCTAAGAATTCGTAATGCCCATACCTGGTATGAAATGTGGTCTTCGAAATATCCTTTGCTCTAACTTTCACCTGATAGTAACCTGACCGCAGGTCAATTCTAGAGTAAACCTGGGTCCCCTGAGGCTGATCAAGTGAGTCATCAATCCTAGGGAGAGGATATTTATTCTTTACTGTCAGTTTGTTTATCTCCCTATAATCGATGTACAATCTCATGGTTCCATCTTTCTTTTTCACGAATAGAACTGGCGCTCCCCAGGGCGACACACTGGGCTTGATAAAACCCTTGTCCAGTAATTCCTATAACTGATCTTTCAATTCTTTCAACTCGACTGGAGCCATATGATACAATGCTTTAGATACTGGCACAGATCCTGGCAACAGGCCTATAGTGAACTCAATTTCATGATCAGGTGGCAAACCAGGTAATTCTTCTAGAAATGCAACATTGTCTTGCACCCTTCACCTCCCCACGCTTCAAACCGCTCCGGCATGAAACTGTTCGGCTCCTCCCACTGCTCAGGGTCCCTGTGAATGGTCCACAAGTTAACCATTAGCATGGTGCCCTGCGCAACATGGAAGCCCCCCACGGTGCAATCTGTGGATGCTTCGTGTGGTATTAGAAGCGGGACGGGGGGAAACAACCGCAGGGTTTCATTGATTATGTTCTCAAGGTAGTTCAACTTGGGTAGGTCTTGCTCATCTACCAAGCGTTCTAGGCCAACAGTGGCATCCATCTCCAATCTTGCTTTCTCCATGGCATTTGGATGGTTTAATAGTAGAGACATTGCCCATTCCAAGGTGGTTGATGATGTTTCAGTTCCAGCAACCATCATTGTCTGCACACATCTCAGCAAAATTATGTGTTAATTGTCACATTAAAATTAATATGATTTTGCGATTAATTCTGAAATTTAACTTGAATTTGTTTTGGCCGAAATTGAATGCTAATTATTTAGTCTTTCGATATTTAATTTCTAAATATGTATTATTTCTTAATTTTTAGCTTTTGGAAACTGATGGGAGTAGCATTGTGCGTTTAGTGAAATTGAGAGCTATATATAAGTTAAAGAAACTGCTAAGTAAAAGCAAATTGAATTAGCAAGCTAGGGAGGGGAAGCTACTAAGCGGCTGGAGGAGCCTCCGTTGAAGGAGCACGATAGGCCACTTCCCGTGCAGTTGCAATTCAACCAGTCTTCAATGAAACAAAAAAGCTTAATTTTTCGAAAAAAAAAATTATAATATGAATTCTAATATTTAGTACTACATGTTTCTTAGATTTTAAAAATAAAAAAAAAAAAAAAAAACACACGCACACAAACACACACACACACACGCACACGCATACATACACACAAACACACACAAAACCACAATCTTTATATTGGAAAAATCATTCTTTATTTTTTTTTAATATATATATTTATATATATATATATATATATATATATATATATATTACTTGAATTCGACTCATCTCTTAAGTTGACTCGACTCAGTTCTACTCGAACTTGAGTTCAAACTACTCGAATATTTTAATGAGTCGAGTTTGAACTCAATAATAGTACGCAAGTCAAGTTTTGAGCCTAATAAAACTTTAAAATATAATATTTTTATATTATTTATGTCATATAATGTACAATAACAACAACAAGCCATAATTCCCACTAAGTGGGGTCAGTTACATGAACCCTTTTCCATCAAATCACCCGAGCAAGAGCACTTTCCTCTATTAGATTAAGGGTTGTTAAGTCATTCTTCACTACCTCATTTCAAGCTAGGCATACCCCTACCCCTTTTCATGTTAGAAACAATAACTCACTCCTTCTCACAGCTGTTTTACTAGGCTTGCATTTCAAATGCCTAAACCACTTAAGATGCCCCTCCCTTATCTTGTTTTCAACTCGTGCTATGCCTAATTATTGTGTATATGCTTTTTTCTTACTTTATCTTTTAATATTAAACCATTTATCTATCTCAACATTCCTATCTCAACAACTTTTATTTTTTATACATGTTTCTTAGTTATCCAACATTCTGAACAAGCCATCTTATAAAACTTTCTTTTTAATTTTAAGAGTATTCTATGATCACATAACACACATAATTGACTCCTCCCTTTTATCCAACCTGTTTTAATTCTATGTATTGCACATTCTTCAATTTCACTTTCAGTTTGCATAATAGATCCAAAATATCTAAATTTATCAATGCAATTAATTTTCAAGTTTAATCTTCTCTCTATTGCTACTCCTTACCTGACTAAAATTTTATTTCATATATTATGTCATTTTTATACTTATCCTAAACCATTTAAACTCTATTGAGGCTCTCCAAAGTTCTAACTTAGATTTCATTTTGCTCCTACTATCATCAATCAACATGATATCATCTACAAAAAACATACACCAAGGGATCTCATTATGAATAATGATTGGAAAATCTCTAGACCCTTCTCCTAAGGTCCTATTTCTAGTCACTACTCTATCATACATATCCTTAATAACCTTCGTATATCTACTCTAAACTCTCTTCTTTTCTAAGACCTGCTGTCACAACGTCCCCGAGAAGGGTCTGGAATGGAGAAGAGTAATAATATTAAAATTCTATGGAGTCACCACAAATAAGTTATTTACCTAGGTATGGTTAGTTCACCTAATTAATTACAACCTTTTGATTGGTCTTCTAGTTTAATATTAGGCCAAAGAACCAATAGTCTCAGTCTGCATTTACTAGAGTTGGGATTGGAAGTTTAGTTATGCGAGGGGAAGGTATCAGCACCCCCTACACACTCATTCTATGAGCAGTACCTAATTAATCATGAATTATCCCAAAATTGAATCTAATGTTCTTTAATTAACTCCTTTAAAATAAACAAATAAATAAGTAAATAAATAAATAAACATTTAAAAATAAAAATAAAAATCATTGTGTGATTTAGGAATGTCTAATAAGATCTCCAAATGAGAGAATCCTTTTAGAAAAATCTCCCTCAGAACTAATATAAGTAAGGTCTTGAATACCTCTTCGCCCTTTGTTAAATCATTGGGACACCCAAAGCGCACGCGCGCGCGCGCGCACACACACACACACACAACACACAAATCAAGAAAAATCATCAAATTTTAACCTAAAAGAATGTTTAAAAACATTCTAGTTTTTTTTCCAATATTTTGTAGAAATTTTCTAAAACTTTCTAACATTTTTCTAAAATTTTCTCAATTTTTAAAGACTTTTTCCTCATTTTTTGGTATTTTTATTTTTCCATTTTGTTTTATTTTGATTCAAAATAACTCACATATTTTTTTTCTTGATTTTTTAAAATATAATTTTTTATTTTTTTTCTGATTTTTATTTTTATTATTTTTTCAATTTTAAAAAAGTTAAAATCAATTAAAAATTTAAAATAAAATAAATAGAAAAAGCCAATGGATCAGAAAATAGACCGGTTCAGCCGGTCTGAACCGGGCTTAACCCTACTTAGCTTAGTGAGTCATGTGTCCACCCACAGTGGTGACACATGACTCACTTTATTTATTCTATTTTAAAAAAAAAAAAATACTATAGTAGGGTGACATCAGCATGATATCACCCACCACTTGGCAACTCTGTTTTTTTTTTTTTTCTTGTAGTTGGGTGACGTTAGCATGACATCACCCTGTCACGAGCCGAGCTTGTTCGGGGCATTATGTTTGCTTATGACTGCTTGTCTCCTGCATTTGGGATGGGTTTCCATCATGTAAATAGTCGTTTAAGTTTATTTTCTAGTAGTAGTTTCTCCCTATGCCAAGTCAGGCAGTATAACTTCTCGGTCACTTTAATGTTTCCTAGTGTTAGGGCAAGAATTGCATATAAAGTTTCTTTAGGGGAGGATGAGTATTCATCAACTTGTAAAACTCACTAGATATTGTCAACATGTTTAGCATACTTGCGTCCCTCGCTAGACACACAATGTTAGCAGAGGTGTTGTTAATGAATTACGTTGCTTCAATGTTTGTTGCTTGCTTGCCACTACTTCATAATTGTATACTGCTTCCGTTGATATTTTATTGAATAAAATGAAAGTGTTTTGTGGATGAATTGTGGTAAACGATAAGTTGGATAGTTAAACAAGAGGGCTTTATCTAGCGCTACACAGTCCTTTCACAAAAAGGTGTGAAATAGCCAGCTTGTCATACTTGGTATCAGAGCTAGATTAGTTGCTACGTGAATTCAGTTGCCTTCATTGTGGGATTGGGAAAGGTTTGATAAGTGACCATGGCACCAACCAATGCACGATAGCCAATAATGTGGCCACGGAGATAGCCCAACTGAGGGGACTTGTTGATGAAGTGATGGAATCAAAAAAGCATCAAGCAAAGTTTGATAGCTAAAATTTTAGAGGACTTTCACCTTACTAGAAACTTTGCAATCTCGGATAGCTAATCTAGATGTAAAGATAAATCTAATGGTTCTTGCTATGGGAAACTCTGATGCTCCAAGGTTTAGCAAGACCAAGGTACTAGAACCCAGGATGTATAAGGGTGCCTGTGATGCCAAGGAGTTGGAGAACTACTTGTTTGACATGGAGCACTACTTTTGCACTATGAGGACTGACTCAGAACAGGTGAAAGTGGATATTGCGACCATGTAATTGGTTGGTAACGCCATTTTGTGGTGGCGTACTAAGCACAATAAAATTGAAAATGGACGTTGTGCTGTGGATTATTGGGCAGACTTGAAGAAAGATCTTAAGGCCCAATTCTTTCCTGAGAATGTGAGTATAATGTTAGGAAAAAGCTGAGAGACCTCAAGCATACTAGGTCAATCAGGGAATACGTGAAATAATTTTCTGTTTTGATGTTGGATATTAAGGACATATCATAAAAGACAATCTGCTCTATTTTCTTAAGGAGTTGAAACCGTGGGCAAGAACAGAACTTCATAGGCAAACAGTTCAAGACTTGTCTACCGCACAAGATGCCACAGAGCGCTCGCCGCTTGACTGACTACGCTGGTGATACTACCGCTTCGTCCAAAGAGTTTGGCACAGAGGGAAACAACAGAAAGTTTTTCGAGAAGAGCAAACCCAAAAGTGGGGGAGCTAACTATCAAGAATCAACATCAAAAGAAGCTTTATCATCTCGAGGGTTCAACACATCCAATGGATTGAGCAAAATTTCATGTTACTTGTGTCAAGGTCCTCACAGAGTTTTTGAGTGCCCTCACAAAGCAACACTTAATGTAAGGACCAGACCCGAGAAATGTGAACTAAACAAATAAGAAAAGGGAAGGAATTTAAAAAGGTGAAAACAACGGGGCTCATCGACGAGACTCTTTCTCTCTTCGACAAAATCTCTTCTGTGGCTCGTTGGCGAGGTTCAAAGGATCGTCGACGAGTGGATACCGAGAGATTTCTTGAATTTCGAATCTTGGGCTTGTCGACGAGTCTAGTCAGGTCAACTAAATTATAAATATCTATTCATTGCATCATGGTTAATGAAACTCAAAACTCTCTCTCTCTCTCTCTCTCTCTATAGAACTCAAGTAGACACTCTCTTTCTAGGATCTTGGGCCGTCTATTACCCGAATCAATGATCCCAATGTTACTACATGGATCGAGAGAAAACCTCTACGATTGTAGTGGATCGAATCTTAGTTTTGAGGATTTCTAGGTTTTATCCCGAAATTGAGGGTAAGGGTCTAAGTTCATTTTTGGTTCGGTAGATCAGTAGTAAATAGGGTTGTATTGAAGTATTGTTCTTTGGTTTTTAGGTTCTAAGAACTTAGTTCGTTGTTTTGGAGCCGTATAGTTCGTGTTTCAGTGTTCGGGGAAATAGGCAAGAGGATTTATTTACATCAGCTCTTTTAGAAAACTAAACCGCTAGAAAGTTAACTTATGTTTATATGCACGTATAACTGCTTGTTTGCAAAGTTTCCCCCAGGTAAAATGTCGATTTTATGATTTTCCAGTTTGGTGAAACTGACGGTTTTGGCATATGATCTCCAAACTTTCAAAACTCGCGTTGGCATTGCAACAGATTTGCATTAAACTTCGTATGGAGATGCTTACGCTGTCTGTTCACAACCAGCTGTCTCAGGTTTGGCGAGCTTCGTGATGTCGGTGAGAAGCGGAGTTAGCTAGCTGCAGTTTATTAAGTCTGGAGAGACGTGGAGACATGGGAGCGAGTAGAGGCCTCTACTAGTAAGGAGCTCGCCTGCGCGCACTGCTCACAGAGAGCCCTACAGAAGCCAACTGATTGTGGTGACGACAGAATCATAGGGATCTGGAAGAGATGCACATAGAATGAACCAGGGACAGCTCAGTAGTGAAAGCTTTTAAGTACGTATATGCCAAAATATGGAAAAAACTAAATTTCATTTTGTACTCTGAAAAGTTGAAAATAGCGCTGATTATAACGAGTTTGTAGGTGAAAAGGGTTAAACGAAGTGTGTGTGCCGGTTTATACCACAGTTGAATATGAGTTTGTGAAAATACTAGAAACTATACAGTGGTTTATGAATGGAAACAGTTCACCAGTCTGGTCTTATTGTAACATTATTTATGATATTGGGACCATAGCGTGTTTTATATGTGGATCCGGTGCTACCACACTGTGATTTTCAGCATGGGGGTACGAGATAATCGGTTGGTAGTGTTGCACTGTGGCATTAATGACCAGGTGGATTCAGTAGAGACTATAGTAACCATAAGACTCACAAGTGCCTGCATAGGGTAGGGCTTGTTCAGGGTTTATGATTCAACTTAACCTCGCCAAGGGTAGTGTTGGCATTTGTTATCAAGTTCTAAGCTGGATGAGTTTCTAAATATGCATATACATGATTTAAAAATAAAATGAGCAAAGTCACGGTTGAGTTACCGGGGAAGGGTTGGACAATGGATCGGCCTGATACGCTACCCTAACCTCGGGACTCTCGCTCGTGATGCCTAAACTTCTATTGCCCAAAATTATATCGATATACTTCCTATATTATGTATGAGAATATGCTGTATATGTGAACACTTTCAACTATGAAATAAAAACATGTTGTCACACACTATGTAATATATTCCATTACTGAGGAAGTGTCTACCCCACCATACAACCTTTGGTAGAGGTCCTGCACGACGTCATTCCTAGTTGCTAGAGGGGACATGGAGTGTCATATTGTGTTTTTGGTAAAGATACGTAAGTGGTTTGTATATGGTAATAGACTGAGTTCAGAATGTCTTTTTGGTGATGTAAGGGTTATGTTTTAAGCACGATAAAATGTAGGTGAGAATACAGTTAGAGGCTATGGTTGTCTATTAGATTCATGTAAATGTTCATGTTTTCCTGTGCACGAAGATTTCTGATCAGTATGAAACACCAGTATGTCACTAGTCAGATGTTTATTAGAGACAGGTGTATTTACAGGTGTAGTAGCACTCTGGGCCGTATAAAGGGTCGGGCGTACACTAAGGCCGTACAGGCTTCCAATGCGGAGCATGTAGTGGAAAGCGATGAGGAAGCGCAGGACACCCTGAGGATGGGGCATGCGGCGACTGGAATGCCATTGGAAACGCAGGCAAAAGCAGTGAAAGTTACCAAGTAAAAGGATTGATGTTTCTCGTATTAAGATCAATGGGAATAGAACCCACGCTATGGTGGATGCGGGCTAATCACCATGTGTTTCGACATCAGGGATGGAGACTCAACTTATCCTTGGCAAAGGATTCCGATGCATGAACGGGTAAATTCAATAGCCCAACTAGCAAGTAGTGATTGTGAAGCTTGCGCCAGTGGTTATGTCATTGCGAATTCACAGCCAGTGCCATGGTGACTTTCAGTATTTTGGGAATGGAATTCCTAAGGGGGACAAAGGTGATTTAATGCCATCTGCTGGTTCTGTGTCTATGAGAGATCACTCATGCTGTGCAAACCGTTACAAGAAAGGAGATGATGGCAATTCCTTAGCCATGCACCCAAGAAGGGGTTGAGAAAGGGTGAGCAGAACATATCTAGTCATGATTGGGTGATGAAGAAGAAGGTTAAGAAGCTCATGCCTAGACCACCCAAGCGGTGTTGGATGAGTGCAAGGAGGTGATGCCGGATTAGCTACATCACAACTTACCCTCCACGACGCGGGTGGGAGCCCTAAGCACGGCCATATCGGATGGCGCCTCCCAAAGCTAGTGGAGCAAGAAACAACTTGAGGAGTTGTTGGAGCAGGATATGTTGCCTTTCCAAAGCACATTGAGCACCATAACTTTGTTTAGAAGAAACATGATAGGAGCATGAAGATGTGTGTAGACTAACGCGCGCTCAACAGCGTTGAAGTGCTAAACAGTTCCTATTCCAGATTACTAATTGGTTGGATCAGTTGAGTCATGTAATAAACATCACTAAACTGACTGAGGTCAAGCTACTTGAGAAAGGAGTGCCTAATAGGGGTGAGTAGAGACTAATTAGTATGTGGTTGGGGCGGGCGGCGAATGATTCCTCTGTATGCCATTGGCGTTGACGAAGTGCCTGCAACATTCTATACATGATGAAGGAGGTATTTCATAAGTACTCAACAAGTTTGTCGCGCCCCCCCCCCCCCCGTTCCATGTGTACTGGATGATATTGTTGTCTACAGCTCCACTCTAGAGGAACATGAAGAGCATCTATAAAAGGTATTCAACATGCTAAAGGGGAACATGGTGTTTGTATGTGAAGAAAGAGGAAAGTTCTTTCGCTCAGCGGAGCATCACATTCTTATTCATATGATCAAGCAAGTCATACCAGAAGGGATATAGAGAAGTTAAGGCGATTCAAGAATGGAGTCCCAATGACGTGAAGGAGTTGCGTTCCTTTCTTAGCCGTACAACTATTAAGGAAGTCATAACGGAGTTTCGCAGAAGAACAGAAGATGACTCCTATGACAGAGAACTACTGAGAGTGTCTTAGTGGAACTGGACTGCGAAACGGTCAGGGAGCTTTGATGACTTCAGGATGCATAATAAAGTTCTTGAGATTGCCGGCTTGGATGTCATGGAAACCCGTCAGGGTGCAAAGTGAGGGGGAGAAAAAGAGACTGCGGACTCGCCCTTAGAGGAGTATTTGTTACAGAGACATTTTTTGTTGCATACGAGAGTCATAAGATTTGAAGTAGAGCGTCGTACAAACTTAAGAGAAAAAGGTGCTAGTGTGATATATTTGTGTCCGCGCTACAGACGGCATTACTTAACTATATGGTCACGTTAGTGGTGAAAATAGATAATCGGAGTTAGTCTTTCTTCACACGACCAAGGGTTACACCTAAGCAGAGCCAGATGTCGGGAATTCTTGCAAAAAATTATTTCTTTGAGCACAGGAGGGGAGTTCAACCAAGTCGTGGATCTATAATTAAGAAGGTGAGCTAGCGACTTTGCAGCCAAGTAGCCCACACTTAACTATGAGTACTGTTACCATGTGATGCAGGAGCCACATCAAGAGGAATTTAGCCAAATATACAGTTGCGCAAAACCTAATAAGTCAACCGAAGAGGGGAAGGCAGTCAGTTCTAGATGGAAGAGGATTGCTTAATGACCCATGGTAGCCGAAGTCTTTGTGACACGAGTGGTAATATGATGACGATACTGTTGAGAAAGTGCCATGATACCGTGGGGCGCGACATCAGGTTGCAACAACATTTTGGCCGTGATGAAGCAGAGGTATTGATTGGCCACACATGCGTGATGATGTGTTGATTCTACCCGAATTAGTACGTCACTGCCAACAAGGAAGGGTGGAGCAGAGGCAGACTGCCAGGGCTGCTAGAGAGCCCTTACTAGTCATCCAAATCGTGAGGAAAGTGTCTCATTGGACTTTATCAACAACCTACCCAGAGTGAGATGAGCCAGGGTCTAAATTTAAATCTGAAGCCAACTCCAAAAGTAATATCTGATTTGTGCCTCTCAACCATTACACCTTTCATTCTGAATTGTAATAAGTTTCTTATGGGTATTTTGATTAGTGTTCCAATCTCAATATGGATTTAAGACACGGATGAAATGAGAGCTAAAATACGGTTTTCAGAAGAACAGGAAAATAAGGCTCAAACCCTCCCTAACTAACATTTATGACCTGAGTGGTGGAACCCATTTATGTTGTCAAACTTGTTTTCCGTAAACAAGCTGCCTACGTAGCCTGATTAGGACCACCCAAACAGGCAAACGTAGGTCAGACTTCATCGAGTTTTGACGATTTACTTGAGATTTTAGTACATTACCATCTAGTCAGGACTTCATTTGGATGTATATAGGCTCAGGGGTACGAGCTAAGAAAAAAGAGATTTAATAAGGGCTCAACAGTCATCAATTTCATTAAGGAATCATCGCCAAGATACTGAGCATTGCCCCTGATGTTTATTTATTTTTTACTACATATGTGACTTTTCCTTTTGTGAAGTGCTTTTGTCTCCCTTTTATTGGAATTCATGGGGTTATATATCTTTTGAAGTTGCCCCAGTGTGTTGTTTTATTTATTTTTTATTTTTTTTTTTTTTTATTTTTTTTTTATTTTTTTTTTTTTTTTTTTTTTTTTTTTTTTTTTTTTTTTTTTTTTTTTTTTTTTTTTTTTTTTTTTTTTTTTTTTTTTTTTTTTTTTTTTTTTTTTTTTTTTTTTTTTTTTTTTTTCGCTTTTTTTTTTTTTTTTTTTTTTTTTTTTTATTTTTTTTTTGTGTTTTTGTTTTTTTTTTTTTTTTTTATTTTTCTTTTTTTTTTCATTTTTTTATTTTTTTTTTTTATTTCGGGTGGGATCCTTTGACGGGTTATTTCAGAAAATAGATTTTGCAATTCAAAGGCTTCAGAAAGGGTTTTTTTTCTTATGATTTTCTTTTGGTAGCAGGAAGCTGGCCTTCCCCTTTGTGTAACCTTACTTCAAATGAATTGACTAAAATACTAGAAATCCGAAATCCAGTTAAATTTTGTAACTAACTTTAGACAAGTGGTTTTTTTATTTTTATTTTTTGGCAACTCGTCAAATGGGTTATCAAGTGGTACATGAATTGTTTGGTTCTTTAGTTTTGGGGACACTAGTAGACAACATGGCACCATAATTAATTAGAACAGAATCATTCATCCATAAAACTGACACCATTAGAAGAGAAAACCAAAAAACCATTTTCCATTGATCTCATAGAAAAGGCAAACAATTCTTCAGGAAAAATACCTTTTTTTAAGCATCCAATTTGCATAAAACTAACAACAATACCCCTCCTAAGAGTTCACATACAGGAAAAAAAAAATCCTTCCAAGATTTTGGATCCATTTTCAATAAGCGCGTCCAGATGTGATCATAAATCCTTTTCCAAACTAATCGAATCTTTTAAAATTATGATGACGATTGCTCCACTTAGGCACCAACTCAGTGTTTTTTTTTTTGTTTTGCTTATTGAATGGTTCTTAAAATTATTGGCCTCCAGATCTCCATATGGACAAAACATTTCATACATCCTGCATGAAACAAAAGCAAATAGACAAAATTTGCAAAAAGGTACCCTGAGATGCGACAACATGCATTTTTATTCTAGTACTATTAAAAATAATTTACACCAAACGAATTTATCATAATTCTCCTGATTTAGAATGAAGGATTTTAGCTAATTCTATCACCACTGGGTCTCCAAGCACATGGAGTCCAAAGTTGACAACTAGAAATCATCTAGTCCAAGCATGGAAGCTTTAAATGAGATTATTTCCTTCTGGTCTTACCTCCTCCATAAGGATGACCTTGTAGTGCTTGCACCTCGCCATTTGTTTTTGTCCTTTCTTCCTCAAGGTTCCCTACCAATACGTGAATACTCATCTGTCCACTAAATTCCCCCACTTCTTTCTTAGTGATACAAATCTGAAAAATTGTGAGTGTTCTCCTAGCTGGCTAAACTCTGGATCCTTGCGCGTGTTGGCACTAAAGAAATGCTTCCTATTACCTCAACCTAGGAGAGTGAACAAACACGTAGTGAAGGGAGACTTCCAACCATGAATAAGAATAACTTCTTAAATGATTCACTTGTCTCTTCTCCAGATTTCCACGGTCAACCGGTTGGCGCTATCTCAATCCATGCCTATATTGGGTACTGACGCCTGAGTTCGACCTTTACAGGTGTGCATCTTTGCTAGGTCCAGCTTCTTATATATTATCGCTGCCCGAATCAAACTATCCTTGGAACAATGGATGAGCCGCTTATCGTTACTGAATGCGCACCATTTTGTGACAATACATCCTTAAATGAGTTATAATGGAAATTGACCCACTAAATTCTCAAAATTTCGAGACTTGAACTTTGGGAGTAAAATCAATTGCACACCGAACACCAAAGTAAGCATCCATGGGCGAAGCTCCCTTCATAGCTCACAAACGTTCTCTCCAACACTTTATATTTTGATTCACTTCGAGCTGGGGTCACTTTTTAGTAATTTCCCAAGTTATTCCCCCTCTTTGATACAAGATTTATGATTGTGGCTTCCCTTGGCTTCCCTCTCGATTGAAATCTTTGGGACTAAGTTGCCATTGCGATAAATGGGTGAGTTGGTCCCAAGCGTTGACACACTTCACCAGTTCCAATGGAAATAGAGGATCTTCTGTGTGGGTTTTGGAGATTGACCCACAGCGTATCCCTTGCCATAGTAATGAGTTATCCATTAACTTATTCATTGATCTTTAATAGTTCTAAAATACTTAGGCGGATTTCTCATGACAATTGCTCAAAAGCCTCTCATGTGATTTCCCAAATGCTCTCCAGGATTCTAACCTTCTGTTATTATGATAAGGATGTTAGAGAGATTGCCTTGTTTTGCTCAATGTTGAACCACCAAATTTTAGTTCTTCCAGCTCAGCATGAACATAGTTTTACAGGAAACTAGAACATGGCAAGGGCCCATGACATGATGATTGCATGAAATCCATGACTGCATGCAACCTAAAACAACCACTTTTCCAAAATTCCTAGAAAAACCTCATCACCTATGAAAGCTCCCAATCACCGAACCTTTGACACATACAATCTTCACTTTTAAGAAGTGAGTTAGTCTTCCTTAAATTGCAGACATATTTATTTTCTAATGATACAAGACGTGACCATTATCTACTGAGCATCAATTCAACCTCCTACATATCTCCTCCTCAGCACTAACAATTCTTTCACGCAGCCATCTTTTCTTGTAACCATATGTTTCGTTGCACCACTCTATATTCTGTTGAAGTAAGACTTGGCACTAAAAGTCCCTTGAAGAGTGAGAACTTCTGAAGGACACACTGGTTAGAGATTTGGAGGATTAATTCACTTAAGTGACACCAACTTGACAAAATTGCCCTCAATACCCTCAATTTCTTCAATTCAACTATTTTATGATGCTTGCTAGACTATTGAACCTCTATTCCTCTCATTGTATTCGATAGTATGTTGTCCATGGGTGATTGGGGGGTATCAAGCAAAAAGTGTGGTTAGGTGAGTGTGTACACCTAATGGATGCAGAATGCACGAAACAACATCCAAGAGAACTCAAAACTAATGTATAACAAAAGAATGGCCTAAGTCATGTGAATGAGGATGACGTTCTATATCCCAACCTAGTGAGAGTTTATTTCTTATAAGGCTTCACCAAGTATGTATCCGTAGGAGGAACACAAGACAGTTAAATATAGGGTGGTTCAAGTACCATTACCTACAACAATAGGTCCCAGCAGGCCTTATCCTTACCCAATGGGTGGATAAGCACAAACTCAGCGAGTGGTTCACGCACTCCAAAGACCTGTCAATGAGAGCTAACGGTACTACACCTCTATCTATTCTAAAGGTAAAGTACAGCGGTAGGAGGCTCAGGAAATTGTGTGTGATCACATAAATTTAAAGTCTATCCTTTAATCCTCACATATAATCAACCTGCACATGCGTAAGTCCATCACAACATACTTCCAACTTATAAATACATGAAAAATATCACAAATATGCAACAATTATCTAATAAAATATGTGAGTAATCAAAGACCATTAAAATTCATATTTGCCCGCTAGCTCATACTAGAATCAATGGCTACGACTCTCTAAGTTTCAGCAGAGTCACCAAGCTGTCACAAAGTCCAATAGTGTCTGGAATAGCGAGAGACCCAATAATATGCAATTCAATGGAGTCACCCCTCAACATGTATTTACCTAGTCTAGTTGATCACCTAATTACTACCCGTGATTGGTCTTTCAGATGTTATCTTAGAGATCCAAAGACAATAGTCTCAATTTGCATTTATCAGATGTGGATCAAGAGTTCAGTTATGCCAGGAGATTAGTACCGCGCTCTATCTACAATCCGTTCTATGAACAGTACCTATAATAATGAATTATCCCACTAATTGAACTCAATGGTATTCAAATTAAAAAAACTCTTTAGAATAAATCAAATAAACAAATAAATAAGTACAATTTAAAAAGAAAATGAACATCACAGTGTTAATTTAGGAAGTACCTAATATGACCTCCAATGGAGA